>NC_080041.1:76163396-76463396 GCF_012489685.1 Lotus japonicus
TTCTTGTATAATGCATGAGTGATTTCTTCTTGTATGAGGAAAAACCTTTTAGCTGACATTGTTTTTATTTTTTATTAATATTATAAGAATTAACATCTCTGATGAAATACATTTTTTGATGGTTGCAGTAGTTGTGGCTGGAAATGGAAAATCGTGGAAACTTCCCCCACAGAGGTTTCATTATCGAAATCACGGGTGATAAGTTGTAACGCTTGGTTGTCCAAAATTTTTAACTGCCACATACGCTTTATTATTCATTCAATATATACTCCGATGTGGACTAACATGTTTCATTTACGTTTCAGAGTTATTCCCGCATCTCCGACATGTTCATGGCTGATTTTGGTCCAAGGATAACTCGGACATGTTTATTCAAAGATCCCGCTGGCAGTTTGTTCAATATCCGGATGGTGAGAGATATGGACTCAGATAACTTCACTTCTGGGATAGCTTCATTGAGAGCCCATTACCGATTGCAAAGAGGGGGTTGGCTGAACCTCTACTATCTTGGTGCTTCTGAGTTCTACTTGAAAGCATTCGATCGGGATATGAAAGAGGTGGATTATCATAAACTACCACAAGTAGTCCAGGAAGTAGGTTGGGATGATTTCCATTATGAACCCAACCAGTATGATAGCGACCCTGATGATCTCTCAGAAGATTTCATCAATGAGGATTCTTTTTACCTAAAAAAGTCACATCTTACATCCAACCGTAAGGTAAACCCTAACATGTTATATTAGTTTATTAGCCTAGTTTATTAGGTAATGAGGATAACTTATTCAACTGTATTTTTTTTTGTCCAAGTTCTTATCAAATTCATGGTAACTAAATGTCACAGTCTGTACCGTTGCTTTGGTGAGAAAAGCCATTCTTCCACACAAGCCGGATCGTTGTGTTTTAAGGGATGAAATTGGCAGACGATATTATTGTGATATGCATTGGGCGAAACGCAGCGGTTCTACCTGCTCTATATCTGGAGGTTGGACTGAATTTGTGAAGACCAATGATTTGGAAGAGGGCGATCGTCTCCGCATGGGCATTGAGCTGAAGGATTGTACTGTGATCCACATTGAGGTGCTACAACGAGCGGAGCGATCGAAGAATGCAAGAGGATCCCCTGCTGTTTGAGTGAGATATTTGTCTGGCTATATTTTTAAGTTTTTGATGAACTTCAAATTGTTATTTTTTTCTCTTGGTATTGTTGGAAACATGGAATGACAATTATGTATGCTTGAATTATATTATGGCTCAGTATTTGTTATCTTCAGATTGTGGTTTTCAGACTTATTTAATCTGAGATGTTGAGACAAAAAACATACATGTTTGAAATCATTTAGATGCTTTATCCTTTTTTAATGTCCAAACTTATATAACTCAAGTGTTGAGATACAAAACATATGTTTGATAATCATTTAGGTACGTACTTATTCTGTGTACATGATTTTTAATTATTTTTTTGAAATCATAGAACATGTATTTTTAGTGTTCAAATGTTACTCACATTTGTAACTTTATGTTTTTTTTTTCGCCTGAGGCATTCTGAACTTTTCTTGACTCTTGATTTGCTTGTTATTTTCATCTATCGAAAAAAATTTCATTTTCCTAAAAAAAAAAACACTATCATATAATATCATTTGTGGGACTCAACACAAGAAATTGATTTCTACCTAAATTCGAAGAGAATTACAAAAAAAAAGTGCGAGTCATTTCATTTAGGGACAAAAAAAATCAGGAGTATGTAAATAGAGAAATTAATAAAATTATTTATGGGACTTTACACATAAAATTGATTCCTCAAATATTTTTTTCGATGGATAAATGATTCATAGCTAAATTATAAGAAACTGGTAAAAACGGTGAGTCATTTCGTTTTGGAAAAAAAAATCCCGGAGTTTGTAACAAGACAAAATAAAAAATAAAATTAACTTTCTTCCGGGTTGTTTGTTTGAGAATTTGAAACTACAAACTAGTTGATTTATCTCATAATATGCTATACTAAAAATACTCTTTTTTATGCTAATTTTTGTTATTTTCTAACTTTTGGAAGATTGAGTCCGTAGGCCATTTCTTGTCCGTTCGATCTTGCTCTACAAGCTTGTTCATAGCCGTTCATTATATAGTCTCAATCGCTTGTGTAAAAAGCTAGGGCTACCCTTCATAATGCCCTATGCCCTAATCATTATCATCATTACACGAGTACACCACCTTTTTGGTGGCCCAAAAAAGCTCTCGAACCAAAGACGGCTGCGTGTGGTAGCTTCTTGAAGAGGACTTTCTATCTTCCGTCACATTGTCCACCACTGTTGGCCTCATTGATTGGTGGAACCACAAACAATCTGAATCGTTCATCATCATGGAAGGTGAACGAGAGTGGCCATACTAATCTTTGTGCTACTCCATCTGCGTATATATAACCTTAGGGTACATGCTATACCAGACACCAGTATCCTCATTTCCAAATTTAAAGTTAAGGTCTTCCAAATCATCAAACGAGAGACACTCATGGCTGGTCGTCCAAAATCTGCTGCCAAGAAAAGCACCCCTAAGAAACGTGCAAAGCCTTCACCAGCAAGCAGAAACGCAAAAAATGAAGTGATTGACATATCTTCAAGGTGAGCTCAACCCCATTGTACTTCCTTTTAATATCATTTGGCTTATCTAAAAAAAAACTCACAAGTCAACACTATTGGTATATGTCAACTTTAAGGCTACCATATTCTCTGAATGTTTAACATATAAAGTGA
Source organism: Lotus japonicus (assembly GCF_012489685.1). Taxonomy (NCBI): domain Eukaryota; kingdom Viridiplantae; phylum Streptophyta; class Magnoliopsida; order Fabales; family Fabaceae; genus Lotus; species Lotus japonicus. Next base: position 76,166,144 of record NC_080041.1, read on the forward strand.
AACAAACCTTCATATTCATACGGCAACTTTTAAATGTTTTCATGGATACTTGCAATGATCTGTAAAAAATGTTTTAATTACAAGAAACTTCTATACTATTTTATAAGCGTGATATCTCAAGTTTAATACCATTTGAACTTTATACAAGCTCCTTGACTTGCATGCACACAGTGTTTTGGATGATGAACTTGCTATTTGAATGAACTATTTGTTTTTCCTATTTTAAAATTTAAACCACTTTTCTTTGGAATTGAGACGATTGGGTAGCACGTAATGGCAATACATCTTATTATGCAGAATCTTTTTGTTATAAGCTTGATATTTCAGTTTTAATAGCATGTGAACTATATACAAGGTCCTTGACTTGCATGCATACAGTGTTTTGGATGAACATGCTATTTGAATGAACTCTTTGTTTTTTACATTTTCAAATACTATTCTTTGGACTATATACAAGCTCTTATACCTGCTCTGCACGAACCTGTGATTTTAATTGTCATACTTGTTTCGGTATAAGGTCTTAGTTTTTATATTTTCAAGTACTTTACTTTGGAACTGAGAATGTTGGGTAGCACGTTGTCGCCAAAGTGTTTACCAACATCTGCAGTTGAAGTTGGGTTACACGCAACATATCAAGTTAGATGTCGAGGAGAAGATCCCCCAACTTGACTTGTTGCTGCTGGTAAAACACTTTGGGGACATCCAAATTTGCTATTCCTTTGTTATACATAGTTCCTACATTGAACTTGATCCTGGATGTTAGACAGGCATCATAGGATCAAATATTTTTTTGATCATTCACACACTCATATGTTCATCAACTTGATTAAATGTTTTTGATGTTCATATGCTCATGAATTAACATAACTGTTTTCTAAGTTACCACGAGAGTGTCCACCTCCAGACCATGAAAGAGGATACGATGGGAGGGCAGAATCTGTCAAGGGAGATTCTGGACCTGAAGTCAACGCTGATGGATCTTGCTAACACTGTGAACAAACTTGTGACCACAGTGTTTACACCGAGCCCCCTTGTCACACCTCCTGGACTAAGAGAATCAACATTCCCAAGGTCTGTAGAGGATCAGCTCAAGCCTTCAGGTCTATCTGCACGAAGCGAGAAAGCCTTGGATGATCAAACCCCCTTTAAGTGCAAAATGACAGGGAAGAAGCTGTTTTTAACTCAATTTGATGCTAATACCCGAGAGTACTTTAAGTTCGACCCGCTTCATGGTGTTAATGTTGGTTCGGTTTCTGGAATTGAAATACCTCAGGTACACCACTCATATAGGATGTTAAATTTTTATATTGAAAACATTTTCTTATACTTTACATATTTGAGATATTGAATCTAACTTATTTATAAACGTTGTGCAGTATCTGCCAGTTATTTATAGGCCTCCAGGAACAATGAAGCTGAACCAAATTGAGGCTACGGTTGCTGCGTACATATTCGCGGATAGCGGCTTGTCTGGATTAGATGGGTATTTAACTATGACTTTTCATTGCTCTCACAACTTATATAAGTACGTGAATGTTAATGAGTTAAATGTGTTCATGTTGCAGCAAGGAAACACTGGTGAGGTCCAAATTCTGTTATGCCACCAGAGACACACTGAAAACACTCCGTCCACTAGGGTGGGTGGACCAGGATGTGAGGCTTGCCTATTTTTTTTCTTTTTTTTCTTTATGGAAATGCTATGTTAAGCTTCCAATATGTATGTTGATATGCGAACGTAATTTCCTTTAATTTATAGGTCATTAACATGGTTGTCTACATGCTGACTTTCGAAGATGTGGACTTCGCCCACATGAGGACCAAGTGGTTCTTGCCCACAGTTTTTTCGGTAAGCCTTTGTCTTAGTTATTCATGTTAAAAGCTAGTTACACTTGAAGATTAAATTATGTTTAACTATTTGTCATGTTTTTTTCCTATAGCAATATGCATTGCAGGAACAGTCTAACACCAAGACGGAGGACATTGCAGCATGGTACAAGGATACCTTTATGGGAGACCCGGCAAGAGTGAGGAAGGTAAACAATTGCATTGTAGCTAGCATGCTTAGACTTACACTTTCTTTCAATTTATGCCATTGTTTGTTGCTCAAGTCTGGATTCATGTTTTTTTGCAGATATTCATCCCTATTAATGATGAAAACAATCATTGGTTTATGGCTGTGGTTGAGGTGACTGCAAAGAAAATCATTTTGCTGGACTCATTACCAAATGCAGCCCGTAGACAGATCAGGCGGAGAAAATGTATTAGATTGGTAAGTATCAACATGATTACGTATGTTTATATGTGCTTGACACTTTGTTGATCTTCTATTTATGTAAAATCTCATGCAGGGTATTTTCCTTGACGAGTTGTTTGCGCTGCCAAGTTTCTCCACTCCCCCGGGTTTTCCAGCCATGGCTGAGTTCGATGTCATTGAGCCGGAGGAAATTGGAGAGCAGGACCCTGGATCGTAAGAAATAAGCAGACGTCAATTTTGTTTTTCAATTTAATTGCAATTTACTAAAGCGTTCCTTGACACTTGACAGGAACGATTGCGGGGTTTGGGTGTCTACTTGGATGACGGACAGTGTTTGGGCTGAAAACTATAGGATTTTTGTAATCCTTTGTTATTTTTGCTTAATTTATACATATATTCCCATGTGTGTGTGTGTATTACCTTTGGACCATTTCTTTTCTTATATTTTGAACTTCTGTTTACGTAGGTGTCCGATGAGACAAGGTTGCGGCTTGCTGTGGACTTGGTGATCAAGCCACACAACCTATGCCTCAATGAGGTCATTGCAAATGCCTTCAAATGGTGGAACGAATACCCAAAGAACAAGGAATCAATCTGATCTGTGACTGTTTATGGACAATTGTGTGTGTGTTGTGGTAATGGTTTGTAATATTTGTGGCAATGGTTTGGACTGTTATTTGTGACAGTGGTTTGGACTGTTATTTGTGATTTGGTCTGTAATTTGGACTGTTATTTGTGATTTAGACTGTTATTTGTGATTTCGGGACAATGGTTTGGTTTGGAATTTGGTGACAATGGTTTGTTTTTGGAAAGTTGAGATTTGGTATGTAATTTGTGGTTTTGAACTATGGTTTGTCATTTGTGATTATGGACACTTGATTGGAATGAAGTGCTCCTGTTATATATGGTGATGTTTTTGCTTGTAAGTGTTCTCATCTCCCTGAAAGTCCTATTGTTGGTGCCGGGGCAGTGCAAGGCTATATAACTAAGAGATAAGTACACTATGTCATGCAACTATATTTTACTTGCCTTACCTATTTTGCATGGCTAATCGCTTAGCCTTCTTATTATACTTGCAGATGTAGTTGAGGGATCACTCTCTCATCTCGCACTTACCCATTCTTATTTTTAGTGTCTTTTGAAACTTGTGTGGTCTTTCTCAGGGAAGGACGCACATACAACAGTATGGGGGCAAATGACCCCACGGAAATCTTAAGCAATATATCAACATATAATGGATACTATAATATTGCCCCCGTTCAAGGAATTTGGTTGTGCCCCCATACTACGAGAGATTCTGTGATTGTTATCTACTTTTCTATGTTTTATGTTCTAGTAAAAATGTCTGTTGGATCATTCTTTTACTTTTCTTTTTTAGAGAGTTACAATATTCCAGCATTTTGTAGTTTTTATTTCTATGTTTTTGTTCAATGTGTCTTTTCTCATATGAGTTGGAAAATTACATGAACCGACCCCAACTTCCTCCTTTCCAAATTTCCCTCACAATATCCCACCAAAGCTTTTCTTTGGTGGAAGACATTAATCGTTAATTTTTTCGAAGAATTTGCTGCTACCCATTATATATGTAAGAGCTATTATGCATCACTTGGTTTTCATTTTTTTATTGGCCTTCCATTTAGCAGTAAACCAACAAACCATATTGTCATTTTTCACTTGTTTTTTTTATTAAAATGATTCTTATAAAAAATTTTGCAAAGATTTTTTTTTTGGACATATTGCCCCACAAACAAACATTTCTGGATCTGTCACTGGTCTTTCTACTACATGGCCTTCTTCACAAGCACCTGGTCTTTATTGTTTGAAGTGTTAAAAAGTTTTTATATTTTCAAATACTTTTCCTTGACAAAATTTACTCAACAGAATAAATGATTTGATGAAATTCGATAGGTTACGTTTTGCATTTCTGAAGGTATAACGTTTATTTAACCATCCAGGTTTTGAGGTAAATGACTTGTAATGAAAACATGTTTGTAAGACTCAAATGAATCATCTTTATAGTGTTTTTATTTTGGACTTACATATTTAAATGTTTTCTTTCAACACTCTCTCACACAGAAGCCTTCTTCCCATCAACAAGCAGCTAACAAATTTACACTTAGGAAATAGGAATGATAAGGGTTACTTATAGGAAAACCTAAAACAAATTCTTGTTATTGATGATGTTCTTATGCATAGACCAAGCTATAAGCCTATAAGAGAGTTCAATTTAAATAAGTGCAGCTTGTTCTTCTTCTCCCAATTTCTGCTTTTCTGCCAATGTGACTGCAGCATAAAAACTTTCCTACCCAAGCCCAATTTTATTTATTTTACTAAACAGATATAATAGTCAGAATAAATTATTTATTTTATTTATTTATAGTGTTGTTATTTCATCAACTGTAAATACATTTCCCGATGCATAAAAAAAAAACAACAATAAAGACTTGTACACAATTTTCGTTGCTCTGAATTCTCTTTTTCTCACTTGGTTGATGTGATGCCATCTCTAGACTGTGCTTAAGCATTGGGAACTGGCCCAAAACTGTTCTTTGCCAAAAAAACCCAAGTCCCAAACTTTGACCATTAATTCCGTTAATTTCTATGCGAGTGCAGGTTCGATAAATAGGGTTTCATTTCTCCTTCTTGTCACACAAATCCCCTTTCACATTTCTCTCAGTTTTGATGTTTTTCCTCTCCAATGTTTTATTTGCTCTTTCAGGATTTGGCTACTCAGATCCACAGTTCCCTAACCATCCTTCATCAGTCTGCATTCGCAAAGAAGCTAAATAGAATGGGACCTTGTTCCAGTAGAAAATGCTCTTTGGAGGCCGTTTGTGAGTGTGTTTGGAAAACCCATTCAGGATCCACGTTTGGCCCCGATCCACGTTTACAGAAGCAAGTTGCTTTTGGATTTCTGGATCCACGTTTGGCCTCTCCAGATTTGAAACCAAACACACACTGTGTTTATTCTGTGCACTTCACCAGAATTGGACGAGGCTTGGTCATGAGGAACAAGAGGACCAGCAGTAAATCGATGCTGAATATAAAGAGAGCTTGCTGCAGCTCGGAGAACGTTGTCTCAGAGGTTCATTTTAACGACCTGGACCAGAACAAGACGAGCCTTGGTCGTGAGAAAGAAACAGACCAGGATGCTACGAATCTTGGGTCCCTTATCAAGTGCACCTTGCATAGGTGTAGCATAAATTATTTATCAGCCCCTGTAGGTCTGCTAGTTCCTTGAATTCCACCTTGTCCTTCTTACCCCACTTCACACCCTCACACCTTCTTCATACCCTCCTCAACTGTCAACACCACCCCTTCTTCACACTCTTCTCACCTGTCATCACCACCATTACTACACGCTCTCCTCAACTCCACACTCTATGTAGTTTCCACCGCCGCATACCACCACCCTACAACCATTCTCGCACCCTTCTTCCTTGTTGAGCTACAACCAACTCACCACTCATGTGTCTATGCCAGTAACCAAGCTCCACAATGATCAAATCAGATTGTTTCACCGTGTTTTAACTCTATCAAATAACAATGGAAGGTTGTTTCACCGTGTTTCAATATCTGATTCCTCACTAACATCTTTCGGTCACCTTGTACAGAAATAGCTTGTAGAGGGCAACTCTTAGGAAGATACAATGTTCCAGTATCTAATTGATCTGAATTTCCAATTGTACCTTTAAGATTCTATTTAAACTACGTTTATTAGCTTCTAATTCTGTTCTTTCCCATTATGTTAAGTGTTAACATTAGCTTGAGGCATACCACATACAAGTTTGATCAAAATTCTGGTTTTCAGCATAAGCATGCAGCAAAGACTTCTTATTAAGTTTAAAATTGGCTTGACAAAAAAATAACATACTAACATTTTTTTAGATTAAAATTCTGGACTCAAACCATTTAAGATCTGTTTTCCACCAAATGTAGGGTGCAAAGTAACAGTGTATCCGACATCTTTGTTGTAATATTGTCATGACAATTTTAATCAATCAATTAACATGATGAACACTAGAATTCATTCATTGTACAAAATACAGACGTGTTAGAGAATCAGCTTCATAGTAACTACAGTCGTTTGGGTCAAAAGAACACATATAAACTAACTAAGCCACACTGGGCACAACAAAATGCAACAACATTAGAGCAATAATAATAAAAACTGCACAATTAATTGTTATTTTAAATTTCTTCTCAAGAGAAGCAACTTCCAGCATTGTTGTTTCCAATGTTTCCTTAGTTGTCTCCAACTCTTTCTCCAAGCATAAAATTTTCCCCTTTTGGTCTTCCACCTCTTCCTTCATGTCTCTGTACATCTTTACTAATCCATTGAAAACCCTATACAAACCTGGATTAATTTCATCACACCACACAAAAAATTTGCAGGGTATTATGGGAGGTAAGCCATATCTTCCACAACCCCAAAACTTCCTCCTAGGGTTCTTTTCAGTATTAGAATGTTTGATAGTGGCTTGTACACCACAAAAGCACAGTAGGAAGTTCTCCCCCCCAAGCGATGATGATAACCTTCTTGTACAGGAAGAAGATGAAGAACTCTCCATTGCCTATTCAACAAATGAGAAAGTATTAATTCCAGGGAGGGGTGAGATCTCTGTGTTGATTCAAGAGGGTCCCTTCAGAACGTTATCACAAGCACAAAATTGGTGCCAGTTTAAGTATAAGCAACTTCGTAGCAAGTAACAGATCAAACAAAAGGTTGTCAACAAATGCATATAAAGTTGACCTATGTTTTCTTCCATAAGTTTTCATCATAAGCTGTAATATCAAAGTACTAAACTAATAACAACTAATACTACACTGGATCTTAGCCAAAAGGCAGTCTTTTAAGAAAAAATCCGACAGTATGGAACCACACTGGACATGAGTTGGAGTAGCAGATCAACATAAAAATGGAATTTGAATGCCCAGAAGCTAGTTTTGATCATGCATGAACAATGTACCTCACAACAAGTCAGTTAATTCAAATCAGACACTTAAATAAGCGAGTGAAAACAACCAGAGAATACCTTGGTGCTGCAAAAGGGTGGCCTTCGTGGTGAGCGTGTATGGCTGAATCGTGTTCTGTGCAGATAGAGGGAGGAGTACACGAATGCTTTCAATTCGATCTTCGGGCAACAGCGGAAAGGTTATGATCGGCGCCGGCGAATGACGGTAGAGATGAGTTTCCACCGTTGTTACAGAGTGTGATGCCGATTAGGGTTCTTAAATGGAATTGTGATTTTTGAATTTGAATTGGGGTTAGATTTGGGTTTTAGGGTTTCATAAAATTTCTTGGGATTTGGGTTTTAGGTTTTCAAATTATTCTTATTTTACTTGTTTTCGTTTTTTATTTTCATTTTCGGTAAATTACGTAAATGCAATTTTATAAATTATGTAAAGTTCAGGGACTAAAGTCAGAGAACTGAATACTTTCCTTGGTCAAACGCTGACAAGGCACGAAGTTACACAGGTCGGTTTCCTATAGAGCCACATACGGGTGGCATCGCTGCCTCAAAAATCCGGAGTGGCTTGGAAGAGCTCGCCTTTTTTCATTGTTAAAAAAAAATTTAAATTTGGCATCTTACCCACCTAAATTCTTACGCTACGAGAAAATTCAATACCCAACATATCTCTTCATTACTCACCCCCATAACACCACACCCATCATATATACCACACTCTCATTCCATTCTATTATTTTCTCCCCATTGTTGATTGTTCCACACTCTCCTCTTTAACAGAATCCTGCATTTTTAAGTTTTTACAAAGACAGGGTGATTTGCAATGGTGTACGTTTGTAGATGACAAGCTCATTATTGTGAGTATATTTGGATCATCTACCAACTTTCGATGATAATTCACAAAAAAGTAGTTTAGGCCTTAGGGTCTCATCATTATGTGTACATCACAGAAGAGATTAAAGATTGTAATTTAAATGCCCTATAAATTGACATTCTTCATGTTTAATATTCTTGATTCTGCAGATGTTTTATTACTAGAACTCCGGTAGGTTACAAATTAATATTATGTTGTTTAATAAATTATCGGATTTAAAACCTAAAATGTAAATATGTGGAAATTATAAAGTTGATTTTTGCAACTGGGGGTATGCGGAATATTGGTAATGGCAAAAGTGTTAAGGCTTGGTCAGACAAGTGGGTTCCAGGGACGGATACACTGGTGTATAGTGTGGAGCTTGCTCAACATTTTGGAGTCACTCTTGTGTCTGACCTTATGCTGCCGGGCTTGCTGGCATGGAATAGGGAGCTTATCAATTTTATTTGTTGTCCGCCGACGGCGCAAGCGATTATGGCAATTCCTTTGCCTCTTGTCCCTCATGATGATGTTCTGTATTGGCCCTTCTCTTCAGATGGTCATTACTCGACAAAGTCAGGTTACCAATTCCTACGCCACGGCGCTGAAGCTGTTGTTGCGTCCTCTTCCCAGGTTCCCTCTCTTCCGCGTGCGAATTGGAGGAAGCTTTGGAAAGCTGATGCGCTCCCTCGATGCAGTGAGACGGGGTGGCGGGCGTGCCTTGAGGTCCTTCCGGTGCGAGCCTACCTTCATGCGCGCGGTTTGGTCACGGACCCGACGTGCCCGCGTTGTTTGGTAGCTCCGGAGACTGTCCAACATGCGTTGCTCTTTTGCCCGATGGTGCAGCCAATTTGGTTTGCCAGCTCTCTTGGTTTCCGCCTAGCTCATGAGTGCCGAGTGCACGAGTTTGTTTCTGATTTTATGCAGGTTGCAGACATGTCCAGCCTTGGAGCTTTTCTCACCTTGCTGTATGCGATTTGGATGGCCAGAAATGAGCTATGTTTCAAGGAGAAGGCTTCAACATTGGAGCAGATTTTGACCCATGCAGCTTCACTCACACCGCTGCCACCTTTGGAGGGTCCTATGGTTCCGCAAGTTCACCGTCCCAACACTTGGTCCCGTCCACATCCGGGCACGTTCAAGATCAATTTTGATGCGGCGATGGCTCCTACCGGCGACGCAGGCTTCGGTCTTGTTGCTAGGAATTCTCGTGGGGAAGTGTTGGCAGCAGCGTGCTCCTCGCATGGTCCAGCAGCATCTTCTTTGTTAGCGGAGGGGCTCTCTTTCCGTTGGGCGCTCGGTTTGGCTATGGATCTTGGTTTCCGGCGCGTCGTGTTCGAGACCGACTGTCTCCTTCTTTATGAGGCGTGGAAGCGCCGGGGTGGTTGCTCTATTTTAGACTCTTTGATATTAGACTGTCGTCGTTTGTCTTCTGGTTTTGATGCTTTTGATTTCAGTTTTATTCGCCGTACTGGCAATAGTGTCGCTGATGCTTTAGCTAAGCGTTCTTTTATTTTGGGTGTTTGGGTTTGGATTGAGGAGATCCCTCAAGACTTTTATGGCTTAGTCCAATCTGATGTAATGGCCTCTGAGCCCTCTGTTTCTTCGTAATTGAATGAATCATTTTTCAAAAAAAATAAAGTTGATTTTCAACTTTTTGAAAGTGTTTGTGTTCGTGTGTTCGGTAAAAATCTGAAACACTTACTTTAAAATTCTTACTTTCGGGTTTTTAAAATCATGAAATAGATAACTTTCTCCGCCAGGAATATCAGCTCCTAGAATGTTAGCCATGAAATACCTTTCGGGTTTTTAAGATCATGAAACAAATAATTTTCTACGCCAGGAACCTTTCAGGTTTTAGACTCCGGAAGCATAACATTAAGCTACCACATGTTTGCAACTCATTCGGGGAAACAAATGCATATCTATTCCAACAAATATTTTTTTAATTTAGAATTCGAACTTATACTCTTATTTTACCAGGTTTAATTTACTTACCACTAGATCAACACATTGTTAATAGTAATACACATCTTTCTAATTAATCATTTTGAGCATTGTTGTCAATCTCTAGAGATATCTCTTAATCTCTTACGAGATTACGACTCTTAATCTCTTACGAGATTACGATATCATGTACCAAAAACGAGACTAGCGGGGGGTAATAACTGTTTTTTCAAATCTCGGCTGATATCTCGAGATATCTCTTAATCTCGTGTAATATCGCGAGATTACCACGAGATTACGAGATTAGCTTGTTTTGTTAAAAATGTCAATAAAATGTTTTGTCTAAGGCTATTTCAGTCATTTAACCCACAAATTTTAGGGTTTTCACTCATCTCTGTAATTCTTGCCACTCAACTATGTAGTTCTTTCCACTTCTTCTCTCATCTCTGTGTGCGCAGCCTACATTCATCCTCTCGCGCGACCACCAACACAACTTCCTCCTCCGACGCGGCTTCCTCCTCCTTTTGGTGAAATCCAATCTGATGATGAATGGATAACTAAAGAGGTAGATGTAGAGGAGAATGATATTGGTCATGATGATATTGTGGATATCATTGAATTAGTTCAAGACAACATTGAGAATTTGGTTCTTGATCCTAATGTTGGAGGGTCTAAGTCTATCTCATCTGAGGAAGAACTTGATGGTGATGATGGAGATGATGATTCTAGTTGTCCTAAATTCGACGGTGTTGTAGGATTTTAAATTTGGATGACGTGTGACTTATTTGTTCTTTTTTTTTTAAGTTTATCCTAACTTGTATTGATGTTTTGTTAACTTGTTATGACTTTGTACCTTAGGTTTGATATTTGGTAATTTTGTGCATGATTTTAATTGTCGTTGTTGGATAACTTGGATAATTTTTAGTACTATTAGTGTGACTTAATCATTATTATAGTTTTAAAATTATTATTTTTGCACGAGGTAATCTCTTACGAGATTACGTTACGAGATTACCTCCCCTCCACGAGATTAGGTAATCTCTAGAGATTAACAACCATTTCAATAACTTTTTCAAAATTTATAATTTTGAAACTATCTTTTTTTTAAGGGTCAAAACAAAAAAGTTGTATTTTTTCCTCTAGTAACTAAAATCTCAAGATACTCAAATATAAATTTTTTATTCTCATGTATTATATTCTTTTTTTGAATTTTATATAACTCGAATTGCATGCAACATATTTTCACTTTTAAGATATTATTTTTCAAATATGTGTACTTATAAAGTAATGAAAATAACTATCTAAAGATTACATAAAATCAAATGCAGTTTTTTGTTTGTTTATATTGATTTACGTACTCTACAAGATATTGGAGACAAAAGAAAAGCCTAGAAGGGAGGTGCAAGAACATTATTAAAAGTAAAACTCTGGCAATCAATATGCATATATAGTTATTATAAACTTGGTATAATATAAGGCCCACTCCACTCATATGTCATCTCTCGCTTTCATAAAAAATAAGGTTTTTTTTTCTTTCATAAAAAATAAGGTTGGTAACACACTCTTTCTTTCATATCTGCGATGTTTCTGTCTTAACAAACACACCCTTATTATAAGGTTTGTATGTATTGGCGCCCTTAAAACGGAGGCTGCGATATTGTTCCTATATATATATTTCTATCAAGTGTTAAACATCGATCTCACCATCACTCACCTCAAACTAAATGCTAGAGAAGAACAAAAAGAAAAAGGTACTAAGATAATGAAAGGAAGCAAGCCCTATCTGGTTGTGATTGCCATCCAAGCTATATATGCTGCCATGTTTCTGCTCTCAAAAGCTGCATTCGACCATGGCATGAACAATTTCATCTTCACCTTCTACAGACAGGCACTAGCAACCCTTTTCTTGATCCCGTTCGCTTTGTTCTTCGAATGGTAGACACAATTTTCTTACAGTAATGAGACACGCAGACAAACAAATAATGCAGACATTCGACAAAACCTCATTTTTCTATCTATCTCTTTGTTCTAATATTATATATCACATCCATAACTTCTTTCTCCTCTCTTCATTTCTTACTTCGGATGTCTATTAGATCTTTGCACTATGCGTACGTCTACGAGTGATTTTCCATTTTCTTATAACACTCATCTCATGATCATGTCTTAGTTCGGCTCCTTAACTTTCCAATGCCTATATATATGATATGCATTTTTTGGATGTAGGAAACATGCACTGCCTTTGCCTTTTCGGACCTTCTGCAAGATTTTCTTCCTATCTTTATGTGGGTATGTATGACCAAAATGTCGAGTTGACACGTAACACATATATTATAGTTGAAGCATACAATATATGCTGTTTTTTTTTTCATTGAAATTATTGTGTCTTAATTTCTCAGGATTACTTTAAGCCTGGATGTTTATGGTGTTGGTCTTATTTACACCTCTGCAACTTTGGCTGCTGCTACTACAAACTGTCTTCCAGCTATCACCTTCTTTCTGGCGCTCCTACTAAGGTAATTTAAGTACAATTGATATCCAGAGCTATCACATGCAAGGTTTTAAATTGCCACTGCATCATGGAGTCACAGATAAAAGCAAGTTGAAGTGGCTGCAATTAATTGTGGTCATGTTGTCATTGCAGCAACTCTAAATTCGTTATGTTGTAGCTGCAATTACAGTTGCGGACCGCAATTTAAAACCATGCTTACATGATGGTTTTGCATGCTATTCATCAATCATAGTTAGTTAGTTATCCCCACCCTTGAATTCAGATCTGGCCGTTAAGCCCATCTAGGGTGGTAATGAATATAAAGAAATAATGCTAGCCCTTGTTAAAATTAAACTTTTTTTTTTAAATCTTGTTAAAATTAAACTTGATTTGTTCCACCTTTGAGTTGAGCTACTATTATTGCACAAGATTCTCTGAATAAATACTTAAAGCATGCCAAAATTTACTCACAAATCTTACTTTGATAAAGCACACCTTTAATTTACAATAGATAATAATAAGAATTATGATGCGATCAGACATGGTGATCAATAATTAACGTTTAGTCAAAAGAACTTGACGTCAGGTATATGCTATTTATAGCAAAAGCAGAAGAAAATAAAGACCTGGCACTTAAATCATTCAAATGATTCTCACCTAATATATATTTTTTTAATTAATCATTCATGTTTTGTGTAGTGCAAGGTGTCACATTAATTGGGTTGAGCATGGCCCAACGCCACTTTTACTCAACTTCGATCCAAATTTATTTATTTTTACGATCCAAATGTTATATTCTATTTTATTCTATATTTAGGGGTTTTAAAGCGGGTAACCTGCGTCTGTCCTGCCCCGCCCCGCACTCAACCCGCCTAAAAACGGGGTGGGACGGGCTAACCCGCATAAAAGACAAGTTGGAAAAGTTGAGTCCGCCCTGCGTAGTGGCGGGTTTGCAGGCTCATGGGCCAGCCCGCACAAAAAGAAAAAAATGTTTTGGTTATTATTATAGATACCAAGTCTTCCCAACAATATGTTTCATAAGCTATTTTTTGCCTTGGGCATTCTGACTTCATTAATTCGTAGTCCACCCGTGTTTGAATCTCATGTTGAAGTTGAACACGATTGTCTATTCCAGCTTGCATGTTTTATTATTGGTCCTTGCTCTTCCAAAATCAAGAGCTTCACCGTTCGTCTACTGTTCAGAAAATAGACAAAGTTCCATCTACTTTTCACATTATTTGTGTTCCATTTGGAGCAACATCATGCTCTTTATCTTTGATTGTTGGGAGATAATTTAATTGCCAGAGTAACAAAACATGTTGACATATTTAACTTAAAAGAATGAAGGGGAAAAGCCCATTTTTTAAAGGTGGAAAACAATAAGGTGCAAAATTATAAAGTAATGGACACTAGGAGGAAAAAAAGACAAGTGTGGAATGCCCGTGGGTTGGCCCGCCTGCTGCAGGTTAGCCCCCTAGACATGCGGGGCGGAGAGTCATTTTTGCGGCTCACCCCGCACTTTTTTGCGGGCTTGCGGGTTGGGCTCGTGGGTTATATACTTTGACACCCCTACCTATACTATATACTATTTCCGAAATAAAAAGTGGGAATTCCGACAAGTGTTACTCCCTCATATTATGGGCCTGTTTGATAGTAGTTTTAGTTTTCAGTTTTTAAAACAGTTTTCAGAAACAATTCTTAAAAACAGTTTTCAGAAGAAGAAAACAGTTTAAATGACATGTTTTCGAACATTTAGAAAACTGATATCTGAAAACTAAAAGCTGAAACTGAAAACATCTTTTACCTGTTTTGGTTTTTTAGTTTTAAAAACTGAAAATGAGAACTGTTTTCAAAAACTGTTTTTGAAAACAGGTCTTACCAAACAAGTTTTCAGTTTTTAAAAACTGAAAACTATTTTGGAAACAGTTATCAAACAGGGGGTCTTTCTTCATAAGTTTTCTCTCGTATTATTATTAGTTGGTTAATGATGTCATATTTATATTTCTAATTTTACACTAATTTAAGTATTAAATAATCTCACATTTTCAAAAATAACTACTCCCTCCGTTCCAAAACTATTGTAGTTTTAACTTTTTTGTTTTGTTCCAAAACCATTGTTGTTTTACATCTCCAAAGCACTTTATCTCATTCTCTTCCATTCATGTCCTCATTTAATATTGTATCTCCCAAGTACCACCTCTTATTTCCACCAATCACAATTCTCACAAATTAGTTGACCAATGATTTTCATTCTCTCTCTTTCATATAACTCATATTAAATAAGAGTGTTTTAGTCAAATTATAACATTAATTAATGAACTCTTAAACTTTGTGAAAAAACTAAAATTACAATAGTTCTGAAACGGAGGGAGTATTGTATTATTATGTCATTTAATGGTTATTAATGAAATTAGAATAATTAACAAAAGTCAATTGTGACTTTTGAGTTCAATTGATTGTTTTATTCATTTATTCATACTATTATTCCATATATGCACGACGCGAGATTGATACTTGTATATTAGTAAACAGGAAATAGGTGATTTAGCTTTCTTAACCATTAGGTTAAGCGCAATTCAAATTTGGGAACAGATGAGTTGATTCACTTTATTTAAGAAGAAAATACCTTTAAGCTAACCGGTGATAGAAAGCCAATGGTTTGTTGGGGAGACTCAGGCTTACTATTAAGGAGTGTTAGGAAATTTCTCTCAGGAAAGTTACTTACGAGTTGTGATTTTACTTGGCGCTTGGACCTATTTTTAATTCTATATTAGATTTAAATTGTACCACCTCCAAACTATCGGATAAATTCACTACTAAGTAGGAGCGTCATGAGATCTCTATGAAGAAGGTTTTCTAAGAACTGGGGTGCTTCCACCTATACTTTTTATTCTATATTATGATTAGATTTAAATTTTATATTTTTGCATTTATGAACTCTGATCATTTTTTTATTCTATACTTTTTTAATTTCAGAATGCATGTAAGCATGTTTGACGTTGAGCCTATCAAAATGAATAAGATTTTCAACCATGTTAAATCTTAACAGATTTTCAACCCTTCACAAAACAAGCTATTTTTTTTTATTTGGCAAATGTTAATTAGTTGTTAGTAATGTTAGTAAATCACTTTCAAAAAAAAAATGTTAGTTTGAACCAGTGGCGGATCCAGGACCCCGAGGTTAGGGGGTTCAAATTTTATAAATGAACACATTGGTAAAAATATAATTTAAAATAACTTTAATATGTTTTATACATGATAAATTATACAAGTCATAATTGTACAAATAGGTGGGTCTTTGGTGCAAATAGGTGCAAAACTTAATCTACTAGTATAATTTAAAATTTTCAAGGGGTTCAAAAAAAAATTATATAGGAAATTAAGTGCAATTTTTTTGGTTCAGGGGGTTCAGCCGTCACCACAACATAGGTCCGCCCCTGGTTTGAACCCTTAACCATTCACATTTCATTTCACCCAACTCTTATGTCTCTAACTCTTACCGGTTACCATAACATGTTACTTATCCACATGAGATTTTTGAAATTTCAGGAGAGAGAGATTGAAAGTAAAGACCATCCCTGGAATTGCTAAGTTAATAGGCATTTTAGCATGCTTGGGTGGTGCAGCAATCCTTGCCTTTTATAAAGGTCCTCACTTTAAATTTTTAAGCCACCGTCCCCTCCTGGGAAACCATAAAAGCCAACAACATCAAGGTCATAATGCTCTCTCTGCCTCTGGTACATGGATAAAGGGTTGCTTCCTCATTCTCCTCTCCAACACATTTTGGGGGTTGTGGCTTGTGCTACAGGTAATTAATCCTATCCCACTTTTTCAATTGAGTCATCATAACCTAAATTAATTGTCTTGTATTTATCTAGTCATCTAATTATTAAGCTTTTTTAATGTTGGTTAGCCAGGCTTTTGTTATAAAAAGTTACCCTTCAAAGCTTATCTTCACAACCCTTCAGTGTTTCTTAAGCTCAATTCAGTCTCTAGTGATTGCCTTGGCCATAGAAAGGGATATTGAGCAATGGAAATTGGGTTGGAATGTCAGGCTCCTCGCTGTAGTATACTGTGTAATTAATCCTCTCAATTTTCATCATCACCAAATTGATTAACTTTTAATTACCTCTATGTGTTTAAACTCATGACTAATTGCAATCAATTTGTGTTGATACTTGATAGGGAGTTATGGTTACTGGTGTGGGCTTTTACTTGCAGACTTGGGTTATAGAAAAGAAAGGACCAGTGTTTCTCGCAATGTCAATGCCATTGGCTCTGATTATTACAATCATTTCCTCTGCAATTGTCTTGGGCGAGATAATAAGTTTGGGAAGGTAAAATTAATTAGTTCCATTGATAAGTTAATTAATTTGGTCTAATTCCTGCACAAGAGAGACTAATCATGTGAATGAGTTTTGTTCAGGAAACCAATGTAAAAATTGTCATTTAGTAGTGTTCGTTTTTTAGAATCTGCTGATTGGTTGTGTGATTGCTTTTTGATATTTGATTTCAGCATTTTAGGTGGGTTGGTAATGGTTCTAGGATTGTACAGTGTGCTGTGGGGAAAAAGCAGGGAGCAAATCTTAAAAGTCTCGCTGGATTTGGAGCAATCATCAGGTTAAAACGAGCTTTCAAATACGATGATGTGTGGATTTTCAACGTCAAAAACATAAGAAAAATTTGACATGAGAGGATTCATTGTGGTGAACTCTAAGACATGTCATGTTTTTTGCAGAATGAAGCTAGTTGTTGGAAAATATATACCTTATGGTTATGAAATATGGATAAAGCTGAGCATTCCTTCTTGTGCATGAGAATAATAAATTTCGCTTTTAATGATTAAATATGTTAAGGAGCCTCATGCTCTATGTAGTCAACATCAAAGATCTATGTAGCTCAAGGCTTGAATTTAGTCCTCCCTTATTGTAAAATGGTTGCATAACCTAAACAATCAAAAGTTTTAATGGAGTTAAAATTTGGCTACTTGTGATATAGTAACTCAAATGGAGTCTAGTTCTTCAAAATCAGAGATGGAAACCTATAGATGATGTTGGTGACAAACTGACAGTGATGATGCATTCACTTTGAGGAAGAACAAAAACACGAGTGAAAGAGAAGTGCAGAATATGCGAAGGGTGCATACCATATAACAATAAGATGTTATTCATACCAAATTTTATCTTTATTTGTAGCACTGGATTCTATCAGAACTTATATACATGCAGTTTGTGACAGTTTTTAACCGCCACAAATTACAAAATTTATTTTAAAAACAAACAAACTTTGCAATTTGTGGTGGTAAAAAAAACATCACAAATTGCAAGTATCTGGGCGCCTCCCAAAAATCAACCCTACATGAATCAACATTGTCACTAATGCTGCAAAACAACTTTTTTTATGCTACCAAGAACTATATAAATAGGCAATGAACCAAAAACAAGTCCATCAAAATGAAGGTTTCTACTTCCATTGAGCGCTTCCAATACAACATGCATAAAACAAATGTGAGCGGGCACCCACTCTAGCAAAGGTTGTCCGCAACATCATTGCCCTATGAAGCAAATCTTTAATCTCATCAATCACTAAAAACTAAAAAGAACCTCCCACTCTCCTCATCCTCTAAAGCAATCCCAGCATGGTCAACATATCAAATGACATCCTTAACCCACTAACCAAACAACTTTTTCAACAAGTAGATAGAAGACAAATCTCATCTAAACAATACAAAAAAAGAGTAATAACACAATACTTGAAACACTTCAATACACACTGACACTGCTCATAAATCTAGTATATCTAGCAAAAGCATCAAAACACAAAACAATTAAAGAACTGCAAAGAATTTTGTCATCTATAATGGGCCAAATAATCCTGAATCAAAATTTTATCAAAACACTCATTCTCTTACTCTACACCCTGCTGGGCCTTATTGAATGTTACTTTTAAATTTCAGGCCCATGGTTTGTGGACGAGGTTACCAAACCTCAATCCCCCCGAATCCGTTCCCTTCAAACGACGACGTCGTATAATCCTCGGAGTTTTGGTCGCGCGACATCGCCACCGCAATCAGCAATCGCTTTTGTCGATCGATATGCAAGTATCTCGATGGCGAAGCTTGTTGTCCATGAAGACTTACATGATTCCCTCCACCACTCAATTCTCTGCAGCATTTCACTCCACTCCCTGTTCGTGTCAGAAATGGAATAGCAAATCGAACCCTGTGAGTTTCATTTGATTGTATTAGGCTGTTCAATTATTGCACCATGTTTTTTATTTGTGTGCTTTCTGCTGAGAAATGAGTTTCTGCATTTGTTCAATTTGTGAGTGAGCTCTTGATAGTGAAGATTATTTATGTGTTTATGTGGCATCTTTCACAATTTGGGTTGTTTATTTTCTCATTTCTTCTTGGTCAAGGATTTAGCTCGTTACCAGCTATTAGGAAATATGGAAATTGATACATTGCTTTATTGCAGGGTGTTAAAGGAGATCAACAACCATCCAAGGTATGCTTTGCAGCATGTAAATTTCAAAAAAAACATGAATACTTAGTTTCATTTTCTTTAGCACATATCATCATATTCATCTAAGTCTTTCTTCCACTAGGTGGGGTTGGCTGCATGAATCGGTATACACCTATTTTTTGTCATATATTAAGTTAACTGATAAGTTTCTGCTAATGAACTGTCCTAATTATGCAAGGTAACATGTTGTTGTTAAGTTTTATCAGTTAGTATCTTGATTTTCTTGTTTACATCAAAAGTCAACTTTGAATGAGAGTATGAAGCCTTGACCTTGTGCAGTCTGAATTGGAGAAAATGTTTTGCTGCTAAACATAGATTCAATTGTTACAGGTTTCCAGCTGCCTGTGGTGAAATAGAATTATCCACTTTTGAAAAGTATGCAAATTATTTCCTCAATGGTAGTTATTTAGGAGAGTGACAAATATTATGTGTGAACTGAATGTTATGAATATAAAGTTTTACAGAATTTCCTAATAGGAACATATCTGAAATTTGACAAGTGAATGGATTTCAGCAATTTGTAATTGAATAGAGCAATTGGGGCACTCCCAGTTACATGCCTCTTGTATGCATTCCCATATGACAATACCTGAATGAAGTGGAACCTATTAAACTATTTGTTTACACTGGACAATGAGGATCATCTGCACCTTACACTGGACATGCAATGAAAATGCAATTTCCCTTTCAAGTCCTAAATCCTAATTAAAAAGAAAATACAGTGCTTTGGTGTAATAAAATATATATTCACATGTTGCACTGTATATTTTTGCTCTTTTCTGGTTTTCTTCACCATACACTACAGTGGGCTTACTGCTTAGCTAGCATATGACATCTTTGATGTGTTTCTGTTTATGAATCTTGAATCCTTAGATTTTCAAACGCTCTATTGTTCGATATTTTCTGCTGATTTAAATATAAATTATAAACAAAGGAGTATTACTCAAATTAAGTGTAAAGCTGCTTTTATTCCGGGAAGAATCTTTACTTTGTGTGCATTGGATTGGTTAGCACTCCAGTGATTGGGTTTTATTGATTTCTCATTTCTCAAGCTTATGGAATTTTTTACCTGAATGGGATATGTTGGTAAGTATGCTATATCTGTTGGAAGTCATAAGGAACCTATATAGAAATTTGTGTAGCATGTAGAATAGGAGTGATATTGTTGCGTTCCCTTGCTCTTCATACAACTATTATGGGGAAAACCCCGCTTGTTTGACATCCATATCATTGTTGATACAGTTGCTTCATTGATATGCTTGAAATGTTAATTTCAGAATCAAATAAAATTTATTACACGTCAAAAGCGTGCTGATACAAAGAAAGCTCTAAAACATCTCCTCTACAGTAATGGAGCCTCTAAATTTTCATTCGAGGTATGCTTTCTAAGATGTTGATTATGTTAAGAAACTTTGTCGTTTTATGTTACTACTCGTAATGTCTTTTACATTTTTGCTGTTGCTATGATGGCTTACTTTTTTTCTGTATGAGGAAAATTTTGGGGATTAAAAAAGTTGGTTTCTCCAAAATGCAAGAACTAGTACAGCTTTTTTTCTTCATTAATTGGTCAGCATTACCCATGGATAACTGCGAAATTGTGAATAAAAAAAGTAAATACGCATTATGTAGGTTATATTTTTGTTTGTGCATGTGTGCATTTCAAGCATAGATTGTAATACCAGAATTTATAACTTGCAACTGCAGTTTAAAACCCTCAGGATTCGATTAGGCCTATCGGTCTACCCAAAAAGTTACCCAAGGTGAGGCTTCTCTACCCTATGTAAGGACTATTAAGGTCATATCTTTAGTTAATGTGGGACCTTTAACATAAATCACTCACGCCTGGGGGCTGGTCATCACATTTGTAGTGTGAATGTGAAGTTTGCAATCAGCGGGTGATCCGATTAACGGATCTAAGATATGCTTCGTTACCATGATAAAATAATAGGATTTAGTCTTTAAGATATAAAAAGAAGAAAAATTAATACAACGAATATTGATATAATATTATTGGGCCTAATCTTACAAAAGATAGAATACTTATCCATATTTATAATAATGGATAGACTCTTAATTCTGGTTTTATAAGGAAACTAATTAAGACTCTTAGTCCTAATTAAATAAGGAAACAAATCAATATAAATAAGAAAATAAATATACTAATATAATGAGTAGTATATTTACCATAATTACTATAGATATGGTCAGGATATTATAAGATATATTTTTCATATTTTAACACTACCCCTCAAGCTAAGGCTTACTTAGCTTTAAGTTCGTTACAAAATATATCCTTAAAAAAATATAAGTCCTGACGAGTTATTTGGGTTGAATATGTCAACTTTTTGAACTTCTGCTAAATCCATGGGTATACAAGAAAAACCTTTTGTAGTTGATCTAGCTGGTATTCTTGCAAGCCAAATTAATTCTCCTGTATTGTTGCGGGATCAGCTGATTCAGCGGAGAAAAGTAGACAATGAACCAGGGGGGAAACCATCAACAATAAACCCAAAAACAAAATAAGGCTGAAAGCCTGAAACAATAGCCAAGCAGTAGGAACCAAATAAAAAACACTTGGGGTCGATCTATTGATGACTTCTGAGGTGGACAATGGTGCCAATTTCGACAGCTGATGAATTCTAAGACAGGTTAGGATGTAACATTCGACTTCTGACAACTATATAGAGTGGTCCCGCACCGACAACTGTTAAATTCTTAAGACCAGATAACCAAAATCAGGATCAAAACTTACGGAGGCGATGTATAAAGATTCGACAAAGGTGTAACCTTCAACACTTGATGATTGCAGAAAGTGGGTCAGGATCACTAAAACAAGAGCTTTCCGAACCAGGAGACGTGAACTGAGAAAAGCAACGAACAAGAGCGAGATGAATAATCATTCCTAAACTGGACAGCCAGAATGAACAAAAATTGCCTGTTGTGCAGCGTGACTTATAAGCAGTTTCTGCCATATTATCCTCTACTAAGTACTAACAGTCATAGAGATGTTAGTGAACTCATGTTTAACTATAAATGCAAATCGTCCTTTTTCACATATTTGAACAATGTGTTAGTTTGTATGATTGTATCTAATACTTCGGACTGTGTTCAATTTGTATGTTTTAGATTTGGTTTAAATAATTTGTAACGACAATATTTTGTGGTGTACTTTCTCGTAGGACATAGAAACAAAACAGAAATTTGAAGGAAACTCCAACTGGCGTGGAAACCAAGACGGCCGTCCAAATAGCAATTCCAATAAAGGTCAACCAAAATCCGGTCAGCGGTCTGGTGGAAAACCACAAAAGAAGCCTAAACGTGGAGGTGTGTTTTGTATGTGAACAAAACATTATTCTTTAGTTCCTGTATATAGTTTGTTCGGAGTACTGACTCGTTCACACTCCACTTTCTCTTTCATGTCATTTTCACTAAAGTTCTCTTCTATTCATATCATATCATCTACCGTATGTCTCATTTCTCTCTATTCTCTCTATATCTCATAGGTGGAGGTGTGTTTTGTATGTAAACAAAACATTATTTTTTAATTCGTGTATATAGTTTGTTCCTTTTTTTCTCTTCACTTTTCCTCTACCTGCCTTCAATCACATGTTTGTATTTGTTAAAGTTTCTAGTTCTGGAGATTAGTTGACGGTCTGGTAGCAAATTATCTGGAGGAAAATGCATAAACCTCTTATGAGATTTTGAAACATTATAAATACCCCTGGCAATGGAACAAATTACTAGATCCTCTCTTATTATAAATTTTAATTTGAAAAGGCCGCACTTAATTTCCTAGTCATTTGTGACTTACCCCATTTTGAGGTCATATTTAGAATAGTTCAAATCGCAGGTCGGGAAATATGTTGATTTTACTCAACCTTTTAACGGATATTCTGGATGTTAGTAAAGTCCTGCAGGAAGTGAGATATATATAGCTTTGGAGTGCAGTCATGGTTAAAATCATTATGTTTTGGTACACATTGTGGAATTTACTTATAATATGTGCACATTCCAGACCAGTAAGTAATCTGAGCACAGATTAAAGATATATTATTATGCCATCTGGGACTTCCTTGTCCAACTGAATGTTTCTTGAAACGAAAAACTTGTTTACTTTCCGAACTATTGATCTCCATTATGTGTTCAGGAAAAATCAGAAGAGAATTTTGCTTTTTCGAGGAGTTTGATGGAAATCCTGAGCAAATCTTCCACGGAACATTTGGTAACAGATGTTTTACATTCCGCAATTTGAATGGATCATCTGAACATTCCGCATCCGGATTTGAATGGAAAGAGCATTCAAATAGGACAAACAAGTGGAGAACTGCAAGTGATGATGAGTCTGATAATGAGGATCATGGTTCCTGTTGTGTAGGATCAAGCTCTGATAGAACAATCCTTGGTCTGCCTTCAACAGGTCCATTGAAGATAGAAGATGTTAAAAATGCGTAAGTCCTGTAGGGTTCATGTTCGATTTAACGTCCTGTACCAAACATAAAAGACATTATATACACATTACAAAGTGCTGATATCTCTTTATTGCCCTCGCAGCTTCCGGTTATCAGCTTTAAAATGGCATCCTGATAAGCATCAAGGCTCGTCCCAGGTTAGTTTGAATGATAATTGTTTGGCTTATCTCCATCTTAAATATATGTTAGTCTTAAATATAAAAATTGGAAGGTTGTTATGTATGACAACTTCGCGTGTTACGTTGGCAGCAAGACTGCCTTCCTCCAACCTCAACTTCACATATTATCTATGAGCTGTCTTCTTGAGAATAGGTGTAAAGTGTGAAGTATCCTGAATTACCTTTTATATAGACCCTTTTGCTTAATATATTTTGAAGAAGTAAAAAAAAAACTAGTTTCCATTTACTGTGAAATTACCCATATTTTCTATACAACGTCTCTGAACAATATTAGTAAACAATTAAACCTTTTCTGTTTATAGGCTTTATTGGTGCACCCCCTCGGCTATCCTCCTAACATTTGTCATGATTTATTGTGTGTGCACTATCCGTGTAAAATTTCTTTACACAAACATTCAGTGATTTGTCACCACATAAAAAATGAGCTTTATCTTAATCAAAATACATAACTGCTTCTGAAATGTGGTCTTATGTGGCATAAAATGATTGGATGCCGGTGCAAAGAAGTAAAAGTAATACACTAGCCATGCAAAGTTGATAGGATTCATTAATTATTGGTTTGGCTCTGAATGCAAAGAGGCTGAATGGTTTGTAGAGAGGTTGTGTGGTATAGCCGTATAGGGAGGAAATGCTGCTGTTTCAAATGAAAAGATCACTATATGTGTATACAGAGGGACGAAAGGCAGATAAAACATAGGTATTATATTCTACATTGTAATAAAAACTAAGTGAACCTTAAATGCCATCTTTCTTGCTTGATCCTGTTGATTAATGTGCTATCTGATCTCATGTTTGCACTTTACCTTGTCGTGATTATAGGCAATGGCTGAAGAGAAGTTCAAACTGTGTGTAAATGCATACAAGACATTATGCAATGCTCTCTCCCCAGCTTAGGTGGCGGCGATGTGGCTTTGTTAAAGCTTCAAGATCAGTTATGAACAGCATCAAGACTGGCCAATGATGTAGATTAAGTTTAATTATTTGTTTGCATTCGACTATTCTTCCCAATAAAGGCAAATTGCAATTCAAGTGTAAAAAAGGATTTGAAATTTTGAATATTAAGCAAGTGCTCACTCCTAGAAGAGAGAATGGAATAATGTTCGAGGCAAAATTGCCATTTTTTATTCTAATTTGAAGCAACTTTGGTTGATTCAGGTGATGCATTTAATTTCCTCTTTAATAAAGTCTTAGATCTGTCTTGTGCATTGAAAAAAATCTCTATTGGGAGAGCTAGTTTCACTATAATGTGGATGCATTTGGATTGAACACAATTGCTTCCGCGGAAAACGTTGGACCAAAAAGATTGAACTACGCACTCAATCACACCGGATGCTCGCTTGAAATCATGTCATATCTAGGTAGTATATGACACATAATTATGCCAAACCATCTTTGAGGGTGAAGTGGATGTTTAGGTTTTGGTAAAAAGGTACAAACTTAAAACATAGAACAAACAAAACTTATGAGTTATGTATTTGGGTATTAGTAGTAGAAAAAAAAACTGGTGTATTTATATACATCGTTTTTAGAATCAGTTTTTCCTCAAACTTACGTTTGTTTTTGCTTCTGAATTCAACTATTTGTTGCTTCACTTTCACGTGATTATTAGTTAAAGTAGATTCCTAATCATTATTCATCACACCCATTTGCCAAAAATTAAGCACATAAAAGGTGGTGTTTGACCAAGTCAATGCAACAAAGATCATGTGATTTTCTTGAGATAGTGATTGGAGTAGGAGGCAGAAAGACCCTTTTTGCCATATGCACCATGATGATAAAGGGCTCCACAAAAGTTCATCCCTGTATTGGTTAGTAAAATAGGGAGAGAAAAGCCATTCCAGATTCCTCTTTTAAGACTTGAAAGGTCAAATATTCCCATAGTTATTATCCCGTGCAATGGGTTGCCAAAGTAGATACAAACCTGACCTTCAGATTAGGCTTCAAGCCCTTAGAGGGTTTGGCATGCTAATAGGATTTGGAATCTTCTAAAATTGATTCTAAAGACAATATCAATTTTGACATAGAGAAACTTATGTGAGTACTGTCTACTGAGTGGCTTCTGAACACTCGAATTGATTTTGAAAAAAATAAGTTGATCCAAAGATACTATAATTATATGTAGATCTATGTAGTACTCTCCATCATTTCATTTATCAGTACAATGCAGTAAGCTGCTTATCCATGGCAACAAGCTATATTCACAGATTCCACCCAAAATCTTCTTAGTTCTAATCACTCATGCATTTTTTCAAAGAGTAGAAAGACAAAACACAAAAGTACTAGTGAGAATGGATTTGATTTCTGAATTTGACACTAAACTGCAAATAAATTCATACAATTTTACAAATTGTGATACCTCTCTACTCTATCTCAATTCTCAATCATACATTATCTAACACTTAATTCAAAATAAATACACCAGATTAGGGAAAATCTCACTCTCAAAAACAGAGAAGAACAACAGAGGAAGAGATCATAAACCCATAGATCAAGATCAAGAAGCCAAAATGCAGAGCCCAATTCCTCTTAAACTTACCAAAATAGCTCTCAGGCGGTTCCTGGTAATGAATCTCAAACTCCTCATCATCATACTCATGAACATCACCGGCGGCGGCGGCGCTAAGGCGCATCCTCATCTCCCGGAGCTTCTCAGTGGCCAAACCAAGAGTCAGCTTGTGGCAGCGGCGCTGGTACTTGAACCCATTGATGCAGCGAAGCGTCTGTGCGACGGAGACATAGAAAATGAGGTGGGCAAGCGAGAGGAGCGTGATGGGGATCCAGCAGTGGCGGCACTGGAGGCGCTGCGACTGGGATTGGAAGAGGAGGACGAGGGTGAGGAAGATGAAGAAGGTTTGGAAGAGCTTGTGAAGTTCCTTCTTCTGGAGGTCGATTGCGCGTTTCTTCTCGAGGGTTTTCTCGAAGTGGAGCTGGATTATGGTGTTCAAGGCTTGGAAGGCTGTTTCCTTTGAGACGGTGGGTTGTTGGTGGTTGTGGGTGTCGTAGTCTGCCATTGATGGACACAGAAAACAGGAAGAAAAGTTGTGTTGGTTTGTGTTGTGTTGTACGAAGAAGAACGTTGGGTGTTGTCGGGTTGGGTCAAGTTATTGCTACCAAATCCTAAATGTTTTTAAAGCTTTGTAGTTACTGTTCTGCAGGTCTAGTTTAGTTTTGTCCCCCTCATCTAGCTAGAGTGGTGTGTTTGAATTTCACTTTCTAAAATTGGTTGTAATGTGATTTATGTATGACATTGGGGGATGGATAGCTCACATCGTTGAGCTAAAGAAAATTATAGGTGAAGAGTCAGGGTGTGAACATAATTCATATTAATTTTCTAACAACTAACATTTGCTTATTAAAAAGTTATATGAATTTTTTTTTTCACAATAGATTTTCTGGTTGAAACTGAGTTGGATGAATATAAAAGTAACAATTTGGTAAGTTAAGATGAAAGACTATGTTTGGTTTTAAGTTTGGAAGTCCGTTTGCAGTTTTGGAATTCGTGATCACATATTCCAATGCCCCGTGTAAAAGAGACTTTGGACCTCCGTTGGATGAAAGCATTTTCAAACTGAAAACCAAACAGACACATAGTTGTTTGAGGTTAAAGTGAGTTGAGTAAATGCGGTTTAAATTTTACCAAACATAGTGACACAAGACTCAAATGTACTTTTAGAGGCTCAAACTAAAAAACAAACATACCATAAAGAACGAGGTCTAACACACTTGGTAATAGCTGAGGTCCTTAAGTATTTAGTTGATGGTTCAATTTTTTGGCGGTCCATATGAAAAATGATTTGTCGAGAGATGTATATCCACTTAATGTGATCTCAAATCCTCGATAGAATTAATTTCATAGTTGCCGAATATAGAAAAAACCCGCTAACAAAACAATATAGTTAAATAAACGTAGGTTCAAAATTCAAATGGTACTATGAGAATGATCAACCCTCTTCCGTGAAACTATTTTTTTTATTTTCAGTTAAAGATGATTAGATTAAAACTCGAATGTTCAAAATTCAAATGCTACTATGAGAATAATTAACCCTCTTCCTCAAAACTATTTTTTTTTTTAATTTTTAGTTAAAAATGGTTAGATTAAAACTCGAATGTTGCTAATGGAATTTTCATTAGAAGGGATAATAATTTTAATAAGAGTGATACAACAATGACAAAATCATAAATCACTACACTATAAAGCATGTTTGTTCAAATATACATATGAAAATAAAACCAAAAGAATGATGAGACTTTGCTGCACCGTCGGCCCAGGATAACCTGATTCAAAACCAAAACCTTGTATGTTGTCTTCTTCTTCTTTTTTTGTTACTTCATGCTTTCATACTCATTCGCCTCTTCCATACAAATATGCCTCTAACACGATGAAAGCGACTCAGTCGCTCGAACTGGAGATATGTGGAGGAAAATGTTTGTCACGGTTAGACAAAAAGAGGGGAAGAGCACGACTCTAAATGTAGTTATGGAGATAAGAAGAAAGGGAGGTGATAGCGAAGGAGATGAAAAGAAAATCTCTCGCAAAAGAGAGAAAATGACCACAAAATGGTAGAGTTTTTTTACATAGGAGATGGATAAACTCTCATGAATGAGAGGGAAAGGACCTAAAAGTGCGTAAACACTCTATGAGAGGGGAAAAAACCCCTCCTCACCCCTTCTCTTGGGGGAGGGAGAGATGCTGCAGGGTTTGTTGTGCGATGCGATTAAAAAACTCTTTTAAGGTTAGATAGAAGACGTTATTTGGTAAAATGATCCCTCAACCTCTAGACTTAAAAAAATTAAGGTTATAGTTTCACGATTTTGTAACTCAAGGTTCTTTCATGGTGGTTGTGAGTTTTTTTATTTTTTATTTTCAAGTGTAAATTTTAAAGCAATACATGTTTGACAAGAATATAATTGAAATGGTTTTTTACTTTATTTTAAAATGATTTCAGCCATTGAAATCAATCACATGCAGGCAGTATAATAAAATTATAAGTAGACAAATGAAAGAATCTGGTATTGAAGACCTGGATAAAAACGAAATGGCGGCGATCTCGATAATTTGTTTATTTCAGTTAATTAAATATGCAAGGTTTGATTTTGCGGTCAACATCGAAGGATTAAAAGAGGTAGTGAGAGCGGGCACCCTATTTAAAGTTGGACATTGAAATCTTTTTGGCAGTACGTGAGGACTGAGGAGGCAGGCAGGCGTGAATGAATTATCACACTTGGCACCAAGTTGAATCACATGATAATGTTTCCATATTTGTGCATTGCATTGCATTGTCCTACTCCAATATGCTCTCCTTTTTATATGTTAGCACACCCATTAAATACTTTTGTTGGGTTCACAACATAAACAAGCAACTAGTCAACAACTCTGTTTTTTCCTAAGGAATAACAGAATATGTTCTCTCCAAAATTTTGAGATTAGATTCAATGATAATTTTGAGATTAGTTTCTCATGAAGATACATTAACTGTGTTATCTTAGTCTCTTTAGAATTAAGGATGTCTTTTGGGCTTTAGTTGTTTGAGTGTACGAGTGTTATGTAGTTAGTGACTATGGGATCAGGAAGCAGTTACACGTTTTTTAAGTTCGCACATGTTACACGTGTTTATTGAGCTTGAAGTGTCCTTCTGTGTGTAGGTCGGGTTACCGTGGGTGATAACTTGGGCGGTAGCTAGCTTGGTAGACACACAGCCACTAAAACCCTTAATCTTTGTGTTTATTTAGTCTATCATGATGATTAGGTTGAATTACTACTCAATAATTAAGTCGCTGCCATGAATGATGACTCGATAGACACAAAATATATCTCAGGTTAGTCTCTGTAAATGATGTTGTATCAAATATTTAGAAGACAATTGTTGCTGCTTATAGTAGTTTTCTCTAGTTCGAGCAGGATTGCTTAAGTGGTAGAGGATGCCTGAAATTGAAAAAAAAAATGACCAAAGAGCAATAAACCGACCCAGGGACTGGGAGTGTGCAAAGATATGGCCTGTGCACACTTGGTTTTTGCAAGTCCTGGAGAGTAATGTCTTGATGGCGACTAAGGGATATTTTAGTTTCTCTTTTTGGTCAATGGTTATTTTTGCTTTTATTTTTGGTCGAATGGACATTTTAGCTTTGTCTTGATGGATTTGATTTTGGGCTGACCTCCAATAAAGCGAGCATATATGCAGCAACCTCGGTCTTAGCATCCTCTATTGGGTCTTCACGAATCAAGCATAATTCAATTGGATCATTGATTGGACTTAGGGGCTCCCTTCTTGACTACATGGTGTCTGTCACAAATCAATTTTGCATCAAGAATCTCTTATGTTTCAATGAATAAATGTCAGTAACCCCCAAAAAAATAAGAGTAAATGTCAAATTCTACCCAACCCTCTCCAAGATAAATGAGAGTTTACCATACTTTGCATCTATGTGTATAATTACTGAATACTGATTTATTCACACTCTACTTTCTCTTCCATCTTATATTCACTCTTATTTTCTTCTAATCTCTCTAAAAGTAATAGTTTGCATCTAGGTTTTTTTTATAAGCCATATACATCTAGGTGAAAGCAAGGGAGCACCTAAATCTCTTTAAGACTTTATATTTTGGGAAGTGTGAAATGACATTTTGATTTTGAATCATTAAAATGGGTTTTTAATGAAAAATAACATAACTTAATTTTGATGGTATTAAATTTGAAAGAATAACTTTATATTGGAAAATACTATTTTGCATAGTATAAATGTTTTTCCCACCCCCTCTCATCTAGTTCCACCCCCATAAAAGTGAAAAATATTAAAATACCCCTCCCAACCCCCCCCCCCCACATTTCAAAATTTCCCCAAAACTACCCACCACCCATTTCACTTCTTCTTTATATTCTTCTTCAACGGTTTCATCTTCTTCATCGTCTCTTTCTCTTTTCTTGTTGTTGCATCATCTTCTTCTTCCATTCTGTCACCCGCGCCCACTGGCCACCGCCGCACTCGTCCGCCGCGTTGTCTGCCCTATCACTGACTCTCGTGTCCACAATAACCCCACTCGCTCAATAGTTCATTTTTGTCATTAATCACACTTTAAAGTGAGAATGACCGAAATTATTTACAAGGGTATTTCCGGATTATACTAATGTATGGGAGGTGAAACTAGATGTGAGAGGGTGAGAATAATAACTACCAAATATGTTTTGTAAATTTCGCACCTAATAACATTCTTCTTAGAAGAAAAAAATTAGAGAAATACTAGTGTCACTTTCTTTAATACTTTCTTTTTAACACTTTCTTTTTTATTGGTTAAAATTTATGTAGGATCCACTAAATTATAGGTTTCTCTCTCAATTTTGTAGGATCTACATGAATTTCAGCCAATAAAAAAGTGAATGTTAAAAAGAGAGTGACAAAAAAAGTCTTGCTAGTACTCCTAAAAAATTTATTACTTGTGTCGAACGTAAGTTAAATCCCGAACAAAAAATACACACATCGGTAGTCTTCTTTGGGGAATTGAGGTAGATTTTTGGGTGTTGGCCAGCTTTTAGGGGATACATTGGGCTTTTGGGTTGTTTTACTTACCCGATGAGAATATTTAACCCAACCTAAAAGACTAATAAAAACTTTATAAAAATATTTAAGTAAACATTTATGAAAATTTTAACTCATTCATTGGTCCACTTGGAATGAAGTTTTTTTGTTTGTTGAAACTAAGTAAAACTTAAGGCATAAGTCAAGCTAAACTGCACTTACAAATTAAGAGAATCATACTCTTAAAAGAGCACAACAAAATAGCATTACAAATACACATTACAACATAAGCTAACGTGCTCTAATCCACTAGAAACCTTGCAAACTCAAACAGAAAAAAAAAAAAAAAAAACAAACAAACATACCCACCAAACAATACAACGTTGAAATTCAAAATACAAAAGGAAGATCTAAATCTTCAGCTATTTCATTTTCAGCACAGTTTACCTTAATAGAGATATTCTAGCGTCATCTAACTTTGCTAACACGCTTCATAGAAGCAAAGATTTGAACTTGTCATTGCACTCTAAACTTAAGAGGAAACATAAGACAGGGCTAAAGGTGAGTGGTGGTGGTTGCGGAGACGCTGGTTGTAGGTGAAGGCTGGTGGCTGAGGACAATGATGCGGGTGGCTGTAAATAGGAGAGGGGGACAAAGAGAAAACTGACTAAGGCTTCGTTTGGTTGGAGGGAGGGAAAAGGAAAGGGAAAGAAAACACGGAAATCGAGGAGTGAATTTGGATTGTTAGTCCAAATTCACTCCTCGATTTCCGTGTTTTCTTTCCCTTTCCTTTTCCCTCCCTCCAACCAAACATAGCATAAAAAAAGAGAAAAACAGCCCTATAGAGTAAGTTAGACAGGCCCTTGTTATTTTAAAATGGAAGTGTTGATGCAAAAGCGAATGTGAATATTATCCTTCCACAATGATAGCCAATTGCTTTGCCCACGCGTGTTGTAATCATCCATTTCACTACTTTAAACAAAAAACACACTTTCATTCACCACTATGCCTTTCTTTATCATCACAAATAAACAAATCCAACTATTCCCACCTGATCACACATGGGATTACAAACTTCTAGGGAAAAAAAATTCATAACATCAAATTACACGCCCAGTGACTTTATTTTTTACAGATAGACAAATCTCTCTTTCTTTATTGTTCTTGTGTTCCGCGTATCATGTTTGGTTCACTTCACAAAAAGACACCACCAAAGATATTGGTTTTGAATAGTGTATTGCTTCCAAACACCATCAAATATTACAATCTACTCCTGCTAGTTGATGATTCAATTTTCAACCCATCTCCCACTGATCCAAGTTTGACAAATCATTAAGTTTGACAAATCATTGCAAAACCCCTCATTGGTTGCCACAGAAGAAGTTCCAACATGTTAATCAAAGAATAGCTCTTCAAATTAAGTTCAACTCATGATTCCTGTGGAAGGACTATTATCAACCATTTGATACTCATCTTGATCTTCATCATTATCACCCTGGTTCTGTTCCATGTTCTCTCTATCACCATCTTCGGATGAAGACTCTAACTGTTGCCTCTCTCCATGACTCCCCATAATGTGCATCAAAAGCTCCTCGGGCTTCAACTCATTACCTGAACTACCTGAATCGTCCACCTTCTTAGGCTTTTTGCTGTACAAAGCTTCAAGATGGTGATAATAAGGACAAGTTTTGGAATCCGTAGGCTTCCTCTTGTTCTTCTCCTTCATCCTCTTGAAGTACTTGTTTATGTTCTCCCATTTCTCCTTGCACCTCTTGGCACTGCGATCATAGCCAATGCTCTTCATAGCTGAAGAAATCTCCTCCCAAAGAGGTCCCTTGGAATTGGATCCATTATTATTCCCTTGTGACTGCACATCAAGCTGTGTCCTCAACCGTATCAAAGCCTCCACTTCTTCTTTGGGCCATCTTGATGAGCTCATGTGTATGAAACTCCCAACATTAACACCAACATTAGCATTTCCACCCTCTTGATGCTGCTTCTCTCCCTCTCCATTCACATTCCCATTAGCATTTTCATCAGGAATAACATAAAATTTCTCTGGTAATTGCACCGTGCCATCTGCAGAGTTTTCTGTGATCTTTTTCAAAAGGGCAAGCACGGCTTCATCTTTTGCAGCAGAGATTGCCCTTTCCTGAGCCAGAACCTCACGCTCCCTCTGAATCCTCGCCAACTCTTCAACCTTCCACGCTTCCTCCCTCGCTACTCGCTCCATCTCGCACTTGTCAAGCACCTCCATGAACTTCCTCTGCAGCGTTTCTTGCCTCTCTATCACCTCCCTCATCAGCCCCTCGAAAAACCTCGTCAGCTTCCTCTTCTTCTTCCCCTTCTCACCACCTTCCCCGGAAGAGCAAGTAGCCGAGCTCGAATACTCCACCACATTTGCACCGGGGAATCTAAACGAACAAGGCACCGCATCTTGAATCACATCAACATTTCTGTCCGGTTGAAGTTGAACATGATGTTGTTGTCCTTCAGAGGAAGAAGGAGGATGAACCAGGTTGCCCTCTAAAGCTTCCAATTGCTCGAAAAATCGATAGGTCTTGCCGCTGTTGTTGGCTCGGCCAAAACGGCCTTCTTTAGTCCTCCTATGGTACTTGTAGATGTTCTCAAATTTTTCCCTGCACTTCTTAGCACTCCTATGATACCCTAGCTCAGCTAATTTCCTGAATAAAATACCCAAATTCAGAATTCAATCATTACATTACTGATTACACTACACTAAACTACACATCAACTTGTTCAACATAAATAAGTAACAACCAACAACAACTAACAACAACACAGGTAACGAAGGGTATGTAACTATGCATCATGAAAGCTATAGGAATGAATGACCCAAATGGAAAAGTTAGGTGGGGGTGAGAATTTGCAGCATTTAAGGGGAGTTTAGCTAAAAGGGTATGGAGAAAAAGAAGAAAAAACTGACCTTGAGACTTGTTCCCAAAGAGGGGCTTTAGGGCTTGTATCTCTGAAGGCAACGTCCATTTCAGACCTTATCCTGAGCAGAGCCATTGTCTCCTCCCGAGGCCACCGGTTGGCGCCGGAACTGCGGTCTCCATCCTCGCCGTGCTCCGTTTTGAACCCATCGGAGAGTGGTCCTCCATCAGTGGCGGCGGCGACGGCGGAAGCAGCAGCAACCTCCTGCACGAGGTGCGGCGGCGGGGTCTGGATGGGAGTTTCCGGTAAAGATGAGATTCCCAGCATGAGTGAGTTTGACTGAATTACAGCTGAGAAACAAGGTCGGTGAAATTTGAAAATGGGAAAGGTTAATTTCTTTGGTGAGAACTGATAACGGGTATAGTGTGTTTGTGTTTGTGTTTGTGTTTGTGTTTGTGTTGTTGGTGTTTTGATTTGTAAGGTGCTCCTACTCTCTCTTGTGTTCTGTCTTTGGTTCTATTCTAGTTCTGTTTCTACCTCTACCTACTACTAATACTACCGTACCATTGTTATAAACCACAAGTTAAACAAAGTTACATAGAGGAGGGGGTGAAATTCAATAATAATACTACTAGTTTTCTCGCCACCCAATTTTACGGCACTTACTTATATGGCCCAAATCAGATGAATACCGCACTTATAAATGTAGAACATAAATTATATATTCTGTATAGTTTTTAATTTCCTAAGGTATTCTCATCACCAATAATTATGAAACTAATCTCTCCAAACTCTGAAATCACGTTAAGTAGGTAGGTCTATTTCTACAAATATTTCTCCATACATATTTTTACATATTGAAAGTGTGGAAAAAAATGACATGAGAATGACATGAATATTTATACGAGTGAAATCAAGATCAATTTCCTAATACTAACATGGGGGTGTGGTGTGTGGGGAGGGGTTATATTATTTAAAAAGTTTCAAATTAAAAAAAAAAAGGGTTTGAAATGGATGAGTGAGGATGGGATGATAATTGATCAGATAGATTCCATCCAGCTAAACTTAACAACATGGCGGCGTGTGATTGGGTGATGGTCATTTCATTATTTGCCACTTGTGTAAGTTTGACCTTTTGCAAAATTGCAAGTAGTGAGCCAAATTAAAAATTTGACAGCTACGGTCAATATTTGTGGCCTTTTTATCCCTTCTCCTTTTCTGTTTTCATATTGTGGGAGGGATACCATCAAAATGTTATAGCATTGTAATAGTTAAGTTTCTTTCACGGCCCCTTCTTTCACACTCTCATTTAAATGAAAATGGTGGAGACATAGAGATATAAAAAAAAAAAAGAGAAAATAAGAAATATTATGAGTAATATGATTGAAAGATAAGAGAAAGATAAATCGAAGATGAAAATGAAAATAAAATGAGAATGCGACTGAGTAATCACTTTTGTGTTATTGTTTGAGTTTGTTTGTGTAAATTAGTGACATTAACCTATAAACAAGCATTCATATCTCCTTATATGGTAATTTTATTTTAATAAACTTCTCAAATAAAATTATCAGATGTTTTGTGCAAGTATTGTTAATCTAATTAGTTTTAATCAAAAGAATGAATAAATTTAAGAGAGAAAATAAATAAATGATGATTTAATATATTTTTGTATACTAAATTACTTTTACTGACGATCCAGATATGATAAAGACTAAGATCTTACTTTATTTAAAAATTCAAAGTTTGAATAATCATTTTTTAATTGAAATCAGAGTAACCATTGTCGATAACAGTAAATAATCTTCTTATCACAAATATTCATATTAAACGGTAAACCGCTAACCAAGAATCAAACAATCATTTTTAAACATCAAATATCATTATTGGGTGATGATGCAATATATGATAAATGTCCACATTGCTAATTTTTCATATATTTCAATTACAAAATTGTTGTAAAGATGATGAAGGGTAAAACGGGAAGTTCAAAATGCGGTGGTGATGGGAGGAAAAAGACAATAGGGGCCGGATAAAAAAGTGGGTTATTTTTATCGTGTGGCAGAGTGGAGTCCGCAGGCCCACAGAGCCCACAATCTTGTTCTGCACGTTTCTGCCTCCCTGGCTCTGGCCCACACGGTTACGTGCGCCATAAATTTGCGACTCGCTCACACATTTTAGGGCACTGTCGGTGAAAATAAATGTAAAATATCTCTTTGTTTTCCTTTTATTACGCCAATTGGGGCAAAAAAGTCACCTAAAAGTCTAAAAACCCATGACTCTTGAATTTATGGCCAATCATATATGATAGACGTGTATCTTGTTTTTGCCAAATATGCTACTACTTGTCTTTACTCTTTACGGTGGTGGTTCAAAGTTTAAAATACGGTTAAACTAGATATAAAATCCGTGCGTTGCACGGGTGTTTTTTTAGAATATTTATCAACATTAGATAAAAATTATTATAGATTAAATAAAAATATGAAATAAAGATTAAATATTTTTTACTTATAAATATAACAAAATAAAATAATTGTGTTAAACATTTTATTATGAGCATTAGAGTTTTCTTTTTGTAAATAATTAATACTATTTAAATTTAATAATTAGTATTGAAATAATTTCAACAATTTAGAAATGTAATTGTTTAATCATACAATAAATTATGAAGTAAATTTAAAATATTTTAGATTAATTAATAAGTTTTTATGTCACCAAATAAATTATAAGAACATTTTCTTATACTTTTGATCATCAATTAATTAACTTTAACTTTGATAATTACAATAAATTATAATTTTAATAGTCTAAAATACTATTTAGTAAATTAGTTTTTTTTTTTAATTTTATCCGTAATTATTTTTCTCTGTTATGCTTCTTTAAGTTGATCTTTTTTACTAATATATAATAGATCAAAAAATACACACACGTTATACTTAATAATGTTAATTTTAAAAATATTTTTATAAATTATTTATTAATAAATTATAGCGGCATTTTTTAATTTTAAAACTATTTTTCTAAATACTGTAATTGTTTTTCATATAAAAATTTTATTCTAAAAATATCATCTTGTGTATACTCTATGCACTTTTTAATGTATATAAAATATTATTCTAAAAGACTTAAATAATTATACTATATAAATTTTTTATGTATGTAAAATTATTTTATAAAATAACACAAAATAATATTATAGTCAATATTAAACAACACATGTAATATTAAAAAACAAATCTAAGTATATCTTTACGAAAAGAATTTAATCATTGATTGATTATGATATTTCATATATTTATTTTATATATAATATTTTACTCTATATAAATTTAATTAATTTCTCAACTTGAGGTCAATAATTAATATTTTAACTACATATAAAAATGTATTATAGCTTTTACTTAAATTTATAGGAAATTTTATAATTAATATATAAATAATAATAAAATGAAGATAAATAAGTTTATAAATATATTATTTAATGTTGGTAGTTGAATAGTTTTTGACATTACAATTTATTCTGTTTTAGTTTTATTATTTAATATATTTATTACAAATGAATTTCTTTATTTTTAATGTATTTAATATAGAGGTAGGAATTACTTGAGGTATTTAATGCAAAAAAGCTCAAGTCTCCTTTACATATATATATATATATAGATAAGTTTTTAATCTAGTAAAATAAAGATGAATTAGATTTAATCATATAAAAAATTTCATAGTTTTTACTTTTTATTTTTCAATATTAATATTAATAAAGTAAGTGAAGTTAATTCTTACCGTTCATGAGAAAAAGTTCGATGAATCGACGGTGTAAAATTTTTTTACACCGTCAACCAATCAGATTTCAAGGATGTGAGAATCACAAAATACAACAAAGACGATTTAAAGCACTACAAAACGTATCACGTATATTAACTTGACATTAATGTTAAAGAATAAAAGTTATGAAATATTTTACCCATTTTAGATAATATAGAAACATACTCAACCTTAGAGATAGTTCTTGTACTAGAAAAATATTATTAAAATAAGTTCTAAGTAATTTATTTTAAATAAATTGTTTGAGTTTATCATAGCATAAACGTTTATGTAAGCATTTGAGAAAGTTTATGTAAAAAAAACTTCTGATCTACTTGTAAGGTGTTTCTAGCAATTTGTCACAAACTGCTTAAATTTGCTTATGAATAAGCACTTATGTCTACTAGTAAACTTGTAAAAATAGTTTATAAATAATCTTTTAGGCCAACATAGGTTGGCACAACTGACTCCTCATAGGTTCAAGTTCGAATCCCACTTGGTTGGTGGACAACCCTCATTGGGAAGATCCCCCGAGTCTCCTATTTATGAGTGAGCCTCTACTGAGCTCCTCAACATGCCACTGACGTCCTGCCCGATAGTCTGGAGGTGTTTTGACTGTTTTCTCTTTGTTTTACTATTTTTTCAACCAAAAATTAAATAAATGACCATTTAGTGATAAGTGCTTATTGCTAGATAAACACTTAATTAAATTGTTTATTCAAACACACCTATAGTTGTAGATGTTTTTTCATAAATTAATCTCATGAACTTATGAAAATAAGGTTGTCTCATCATATAACATTATATATCATGCTTATTACTTTTAGCTCTTATCGTTTTTTCTTCATCTGGTGTCTATCCCCAATAAATTGTTTTTTTGTTAACACATCTTATTGCATGTTTTTTTTTTTTTACATCGGAAATATAAATTACATCCGTCAAGAATCGATCTCTGAACCTCCCCTACCCAATACATATGTCCCCAATTCCTACCACTTGAGTTATCCTACGATGACATCTTATTGCATGCTTGTAAACCACTAAAAGCAATATTAATTATATACAAAAATTAAACCCTAAATCTTAAACTCTATCCCTTAAATTCTTCAAGTTTAAGCATTCACATTTTGGTTAAACTAACTTTCATATATAATTCATTTACATACACAAAAATTTCAACCAAAGATATTGTTTTAAAGATAAACAATTATGTGCCCACTTAATCAATCATTCTTTAGTGACTTAGTGGTTGTAAATTGTAATTGATGCTTTGAGCACAGGACCTCATGCATATATTGGTTGAATTGGTTAAATAACGAATAATGAAGTGATTCCATCACAAATGGCAACAAGTTATAGTTTATAGCTATATATATAGCGGCGGCACCCAGTAATGTATAGCTAGTTGCTTGCGGCGTGGCAGTTTCTTTCCTATCCTAACTCTACTTCCAAGTCCAGCAACGTCATTGAATATTGATAGAGATGAAAAGGAGAAGTCAAATCAAACTAAGATCAATTGGTGATCGAGGAGAGTTGAAATTAAATTACATATATAGGTGAGGCCATGAGGGTAAGGTCGACCCCACCCTGGCTAATCAAACATTAATTGGCAAAGTAAAGTTTTTCTTTTTATCTTCAAGAATTTGCATACAATTCTAGATGAGATTGAATATCTGGGAAGAGATTGTGGTGTGGGTGGGTGCATGCCTATCATTGATGCATTGATGAGTCTCATTTAGCGGCGTGGTATGCTTATAATTTTAACCTGTTCTGTTCTTGCTTAGTTGAATAACTTTCAATGGTTAGTTACAGTGGAAAAGGACACCATATATCGCTCTTGCGTTTACGTATGAAAAAACCGTTCCCAATCTCATCATTTTCTTATACTTTTATTCCATTCTTATAGGGGAAGGACTCAATTTCGGCCAACCATATAATTAGAGGACTAAAGTATGAAAACACATTTTTACTTAATTAAAAATGAGGAAGTCTTCATTTACTCCGGGAGTAACTCTTCAAACTTACTCCGCATCCTAGCCCTTTATTTTAGTAAAACTCAACGGTTGTGATTAACATATAATTCATCATCAGGTGACCTGTTGTTCCCCATATCTGGCAATTGCTCGCCGTTTTGTTTCTCCAAATTGTCACCTTTATTCACACAGTGATGACAAAGAAAGTTTTCTTAGTTTCGCTTAGATTCAATCTCCCGTGAGAAAACCCTCCATTTACTATCCAATTTGATAATTCCACAAATGAGATTTTGACGGGGTTCGATTTTCTACTCATCATTGTTTTTGTAAATTTGTGTTCTTTTAATCCTTTGCTTCTCCTACGAAGCTTCATCAGCAAATAATTTTTTAACCTGTCTCATTCTTCTTTTCAAGCGATCTGTAGAAGTTGATTGTGAGATCATTTTAATTCTATAGCTCAGGCCCCGGCCCCAGATCCTTTTACCTTCCATGTGAGATGTTTTTGACATACAAAATTATGGAAAAACACACATGTGCAGCATAATTGCAAGGAGTGATACATATGATAGACATAGATAATATAGTAATTGGACGGAGTGGATGGCAACTTGAAGAGATTTGTGTAGCATAAAGCCTTTTGTGATCTAATTAGGGTGATGAATTCCAGAATAGGAATAAAATGAAAATCACGTAAGGGCTTAATTAGATCTTAATCACAACCGTTAAATTTTACTGAAATGAAAGGCTAGGATGAGGAATAGATTTGAAGAGTTACTTCTTGAGTAAATGGAGACCTCCTCATTAAAAATACATAAATAATATATATGACAGATGTTTTTTTCAGAAATCTGAAATCTTATCTAGACATGAACTGATAAAAGTCATAATTAAAAAAAAAAACCCTTAAGTGCGTTACAGAAGAAACACCCCCAACACCCTTTGGTCAACACACCCCCAACACTTAACCAAGACTACAATTAACAACCACATACACAGAATTCCACTGATCCCCCACATTCTGCCCATTTTAGATTTCCCAACTAAGCCCAGCCAGTTTAAGCCATATAAAATGATGGGCCCGGATTCTATATATAGGCCCATTGCTATCATGACTCTGAGCGAAAATCATATTTGGGCCCTTCAATAAGTGGGCTCAACTCGTCTCCGGGGCTAATCCACTTATTTTTAATGAAAATGGAATATATGATGCATGGTACTCCATTTTGGCTCTCGTACTCGTACTGGGTACCGGTATTCATTGGGTACTTGAAAATACGTACTGGGTATATATTGAAATAATTTTTCAAACAAAAGAAATTCGGTACTTCTTAGGTACTTTTTAGTTACTTCTTAGGTACATATTAACCAAAACTAATTAATTTGAAATAAGTCTTTATTTCTTTTATATATATGAAAATGAAATTTCTACTTGTATCACACATAAAAATCAGTATGCTCTACTATATCCTCAATTTGCATCAATCTATTATCTCATGTTTGACTTGTCGGTGTTCACTTGCATTGGTTAATGATAGATAAGTAGCTTAATTTAAGTTTACTTTCTTGCATCATGCTCAAATCTCAATTTCTACAATTTGCTTTGTTAGTTTTAACAACAGTGTGTATTTTAAGATTTGTTGTTAATTTATTTTCTAACATGTTGAAAATATAATATTTAAATATGTATATATTATAGGCGTACCTGTACTCTAGTTTTTTCAAAAATCTCAAACCCCGTACTCTTAATTGGATAAAACTTGCACTCATTCTTAGCCGAATTGTAGTAGTTTTTTTTTTCTGGTTACAAGAAAAAGGCTAAATTGTAGTTTCTTTGGAATCATGTTGTAGAAATATCATATTTAACGCCAATATTTTTTTTTATACATCGGATAACGCCTAATATTAATTATGAGAGAAACTTTTTTTTAAAACTTAATTATGAGAGAAACTTAGTTGAGTAACTTTTAATTATGTACATGAAATACTTTCAAAAAAAATTATGTACATGAAATTAATTGATTCTGAGAGATAAAGAAAATAACTCAAACAGGTTATTAGTATCAGATGGGGCCATGGTCAGGGTGTTTGTGCTAATTATGTAGCTAACATTTAACAACCATTCATACATATTTATTTTTACATGTCAGTTAATTAAGATAAAGGAAGAAAAAAATATAATTGAATTAGTGTATATATAGTTATTGAAATTTAAATGTAATACGATCTGTGCTTATCATATTTGATTGTGTCCATTCAACTAATTGAATTGATGGTTGTGTATGGTTGCTGTCGGACTTGCCTATAGTTGGTATCAGATTGTGACGGCCAAATCGGGCATCTATCTTGTCTACGTTTTTCAGGCTATGCTCGATCCCTCTTTGTTTTATACAATAAAGACATGAAACTTTGATCTTATATTGATGAAGTAGGAGTAATACTACTCTCTTATTTAATCTTCTTATTAATTTTCCTACAATAAAGAAAACGTCGTTTTTTTTTTTAATATTTTTGCACTTAATTATTTTAATCTATATTTTATATTTTGAAGCAATTGTAAATATCTAAATTTACATAATTAAAGTCTTCGAATAATAGCTCAAGTGGTAAGAGTTATGAGACATATGGATTGAGTGAGAAAGGTCCTGGGTTCAATATCTGGAAGGTGCAATTTATCTTTCCGATGTATAAAAAAGTCACATATGAAAAATGTTTACATTATTTAGAATTTTACATATGTTACCATTTTCTTTTTTGAAAAAAGGGGCTAATTAAAAAGACAAAAAAAAGGGAAAACTGCTTCACTTTGCATAGGTTGGACAACAAAATAAGATAATTGAAGAGCAGTAATCAAAGATAAAAAGGTAAACAAAATGAAGGTAAAGAGATATGTATGAAAATCTACTAACAAAGCATTACTTGTTGGAAAAATGGTGGAGCTAGAATTCTCAAGCAGCGATGTGGAAGCAGGGACGGATGTATGTTGGTTAAGGGTGGGTCAAATGCCCCCATCAAAATTTTCATAAAATGTGCTAATAATAGTATTGTATTGAGATTAAAAGAATTTTATTGCCCCCAGTATACAAGAAATGCCCCCACACAGCCACACACCTATACATTTTCAATAAGTTTGAACTTTTTTCAATGAGTGCCCAACCAATGTTCACACAACTTACCATGTTTTTAATTTACTAAAATTAATTATCAGTACAATTAGATCATTAGATTGAATTTTGATAATAATTTGTTATATTGATATAATCGTATATACCATTTCATGAAATTGACCATTATTTTAATCTTTAATAGTGATATTTTTTTATAATTTATATGCTACAAATTTTTGTGAAAAACAATATGTATATATTGCCCCCACAACATAAAATTTCTGGATCCGTCACTGTGTGGAAGCCATCTTTGGCATCGATGTGGAGCTTTTTTTTATATTTTGTTTCGTTGCTAGGGTGTTGTTATTTCCTGGCTCTGCTTTTCTTTTGATTTTATTGGGGCCGGGTGGGTTATTGTTTCTGGGATCCTTTGGTTATCTTGCGGTTTTCTCTTTTCCTAATTTCGTTGTTGGGATTTTCTACCACTATTTTAGAGAACACATTTTACATTTTCATCATAATTATAATACATCATAGCTCATTTGGAATGAGAAATTTAAGCTTTTGCACAAGCCACCTTTGGTGTGTATGAAAAGCAAATATTCTCCTAAGTTGCCTAACATGATAGTAGATAATGACAATCATAATAATGATAATATTGCTTTATTTCATCGCCTTGGTACTTTTAGCTTTATCTGAAATTTCAAGCATTACTCAATTTGGATCTTTGTTCACATATTTGAGCAATTACTTGACAACATTAATTTGTTGCAATATTTAAAATTGATATGAGTTTGGTATCTCATAAGCAGAGTAGGATTGTAATTAAGGTACAAAATAGCTATAATGTAAAACATACAAAATTAATTATTTACTTAAAGTTTAACGAAATATTAATTGAGGATTTACTGATGTTAAGTCTATTTTATTACAATACTAGATATTATACCAGTGCGTTGCACGGGTTTATTTACAATATTTTTTAATATTATATGAAAATTACTACAGTGTAATTATATAAATAATAAATATTAAAGTATTTCTTCAATACAACTATAACAGAAAACATTATAGTGTTTAGACATCTAAATAGAAGTATTAGAGTTTTTTGATGCATTAAATTACTTGTATTAGAGTTCTCATTATGTAAATAAATGATATTACTGAAAATTAATAAATATTTTTTTAAAAGGAAAATATTATTAATAACATTAGAAAACTTGAGAAAATATTTTTACTACTATATAATTGATTAAAAAACATATTTGAAATTATTTTTCAAATAATATACACATGCAGTATATTTAATAGTAAATATCTTACAGAGACATTTATTTAATTTTGAAACTATTTTTCTATATTTTTCATTAATAAATTTTATCTTTACTATTATTTAATTTAAATCAATGATATTGTCTACATGTAAATATATTTCTTAATTTTTTCTCTCAATTTATGATTGATAGTTAATATTCTAATTATTTTTAAGTACTACGCAGGGTCGGTCCCGACATATTAAATAATAAAAATGGACCCCTAATTTTTTTTTTGAGAAAGTTTAATGGGAACAATACACCAAAAAAAGCCTTTTACATCGGTTAAATTTTGCCTTTTACAGCGGTTCAGACCCGCTGTAGAGCTCGCCGCTGTAAAAGACTATACAGCGGTCCGAACCGCTGTAAAAGATAGATTATTTACAGCGGTTCCTTA
The DNA here is from genome assembly GCF_012489685.1 of Lotus japonicus. Lineage (NCBI taxonomy): Eukaryota > Viridiplantae > Streptophyta > Magnoliopsida > Fabales > Fabaceae > Lotus > Lotus japonicus. Next base: position 76,210,826 of record NC_080041.1, read on the forward strand.
AAGACAACTGCTGTAAAAAAACATTCGAATTTTTTTTTGGGGCCCCTTCTTTTTGGAGGCCCTGGGCTATGGGCCTGCTTGCACAGGCCCAGGGCCGGCCCTGGTACTACGTAATAAATTATTCTTTTGTATAAGAAAATGTAAAGTTGACAATTAATAGTTAATAATAAAGTTAATAACATAAAATATTCATCAATAATTTATTACTATCATTATTAAGAAATAAAGTTAATAACTATTTCTAACTATCTTTTCTTTTTTTTTTCAACCTTATGTCGATAATTAATTGAAATAAAAAGAAAATTTTAATTAATCTTGCCAGTAATGTAGAACTCAAGTCCAATATTCCTTTATATATATATATATATATATATTTAATTTATTAAGATGATATCTAACTTTAGTACTTAATTATTTATTTATACGTAAAATGTAGTAATAAGTTTTATTGGTTAATTTTTAAAATTCATCAACTTATGATTAATAATTAAAATAATAATTTTAAATATAATATATAAGAATTTTAATTTTTTTACCTTTATTGGTAAATGTAAAATTTAATTATTTTACTATATATTTATATTAATATATTTTTATTAATGTAAAGGTAGTCAATTTAAATTGTTATTATCATTATTCCAAATGTGTCCCCAAATGATAATTAATAGTTAAAATTTAATCAATATTAAAAATTATTTTAAAGTATGGGAAATTGAAAAGTTTAACAATTATTAATTAATATAATGAATAATAAAGTAGATGTAGTTCTTTTTTAGCTTTGTATATTATTATCTAATGTATTTCATACAAAGGTGGTAATCAATGCAAAAAAAGTTCAAGTCTCCTTTACACATATATATAGATAGATTTTATTAATATATTTTTATTAATGTAAAGGTAGTCAATTTAAATTGTTATTATCATTATTCCAAATTTGTCCCCAAGTGATAATTAATAGTTAAAATTTAATTAATATTAAAAATTACTTTAAAGTATGGGAAATTGAAAAGTTTAACAATTATTAATTAATATAATGAATAATAAAGTAGATGTAGTTATTTTTTAGTTTTGTATATTATTATCTAATGTATTTAATACAAAGGTGGTAATCAATGCAAAAAAAATTCAAGTCTCCTTTATATATATACTAGATATTATACCCGTGCAACGCACGGGTTTACTTACAATATTTTTTAACATTAAATAAAAATTATTATAGTTTAATTAAATAAAAATTAAAATATTTTTTAATTATAAATAAAAAATTTGTGTTAAGTATTTTTTAATATTATAGAAATTTTTTATGGCAGCCTGAGGTTATGTATTTGCTGTTCTTATTGACATTTTGGTTGCTCGCTTGTGTTTTGAGTACTTTTTTCTCTTCCCTAAAGTTTCTCCCAATGAGTTTTTCCTATGAATGTTTTAATGAGGCTCAGGCATAAGTTGTTTTAAGCACCAAAATGTTTAATGAATTGGAAAGGCTGCAGGGGACATTCTTGTATTGATTTAGCCCATATTTTTCATGAGAGGGTTGTTCTCATGTACATCTATCTTAAAATTATAGTTTTTTTTTGTATAAATAATTAATATTACTCAAATTTAATTATTAGCATAGAAATCATTATAACAATTAAAATTTTTATTTATTTAATAATATGAAAAATAATTAATTTAATTTGAAATATTTAAATTTCGTAAGAAATGTTAAGTAATAAATGTTTAATGTCATAAAATAAGTTTTAATATCATTTTTTACCTGAAAAATCATTTACTCTGACATATCAAAACCAAGAAGTGATAATTTTTTTTTTGCAAAATCAAATTTATTAATCAAAAGAAAGGCACGAGCCTTATACATCCAGGTACAAAGCCTGAAAAATCACCTTACATGGTGTATCACGTCTCTAACACAGTGATATTCCAAAGCTACCATACAAATAGTAAGTACCAGATCCAATGAAAGGAAAAAAAAGAAAGGAACATAACCTATGAACCAATCCCAAATGACACCCAACAGGTTAGGAACAAAAACAGATACTTAAAAAGCCTTTTGACAAAAAAAAAATAGCCTAAAATATTATCTTATGAATTTATTTTTTTTAACTTATTTGGTTTGCGAATGTTTTCTTACAGCCAATAGCCATGATATTAATCCCTTAAGAAAGGCACGAGCCTTATACATCCAGGTACAAAGCCTGAAAAATCACCTTACATGGTGTATCACGTCTCTAACACAGTGATATTCCAAAGCTACCATACAAATAGTAAGTACCAGATCCAATGAAAGGAAAAAAAAGAAAGGAACATAACCTATGAACCAATCCCAAATGACACCCAACAGGTTAGGAACAAAAACAGATACTTAAAAAGCCTTTTGACAAAAAAAAAATAGCCTAAAATATTATCTTATGAATTTATTTTTTTTAACTTATTTGGTTTGCGAATGTTTTCTTACAGCCAATAGCCATGATATTAATCCCTTAAAACTCTACGATCACGTTAAGTGAATAGACCAGACCTCTCACAACAAATATTTATTCAACTTTGGTCATTATTATTTTTCTCTATTATGCTTCTCGAGTACTTTTTACTAATATATCATAGATAGAAAATATATTTAATTTTTTTTAATAATGCATTTGGTTTTCAATTTTAAATTTTTTATCCATATTATTTATTATTAAATAAGTTTTATTAAATTTTAATATTTGTCAAATGCAAAACTAAAGATAATTACATGTTTTTCTAAGTTGTTGAATGTTGTTATTTAATGTCAGTAATTGAATATTTTTTGACAATACAATTTTTTTCAGTTTTTTATTATTTGTTAATATATTATTACAAAGAAAATTTATTATTTCTTAATGTATTTTAATACAATGGTATGAGAATTTTATGATTTAATGTAAAACTCAAGTTTCCTTTACATATATATATATAGATATAATTTTTTTAATTTTAAAACTATTTTATCTAAATTATTTGTTAGTAAGTATTATTTTCTTATTGAATTTAATTTTTAATATTTTTGAAATACAAAACTCAAGTAAATTTTAAGTTTATAAATGTGTTTATTTAATGTAAGTAGTTGAATAGTTTTTGACAGTATAAATTTTTTCAATTTTAATTTTATTATTGTTGAATATATTTATTACAAATTGTTTTGTTTTGTTTGGATGTTTTTAATACATTGCAGCACTTTAGTTTTGCTTATGTATTTAATGCTAAAACTCAAGTGTTCTTTTTATATATATATATATATATATATATATATATATAGAAGATAGATATTGATAGATAGATAGATATATAGAAGATAGATAGATTTAAAAGTATTATATAAATTATTTATTAATAAATATTATTTATTATTAATTTTAATTTTTAATATTTGTCAAATGCAAAGCTCAAATCAATTTTAAGTTTATAAATATTGTTATTTAATATAAGTAGTTGAAAAGTTTTTTATTATATAATTTTTTTTCAGGTTTTAATATATTTAATATTTTTAGTTATTTTTTAATATATTTAATATAAATGTATAGGAACTTTATGATTTAATGCATTTAATACATGCAAAACCTCAAGTCTCCTTTACATATATAGATAGATATATATATTCAGCATTGACATGAGCTTAATTTGTCATGAGGAGAATAAGTTTGTAATGCACTACATACATTTTATCAATTTCAATGTAATTTTTTTTACAGTGTACGAATTTCGGCTTCTATATATTATATTAAAATTATGTTAGTTTAAATAAGTAAATAAATTTTTAAATATTTTTTAATTATACATAAAATATAAATTATTGTGTCGAGACATTTCAATAAATAGTGTTAGAGTTCTTTTTGCATAAATAATTAATACGATAATTAATACGGAGTATTACCCAAATTGAAATTTTATAATTAAATTTGAAATAATTTTAATAATTTAATAACTTATTTACTTAATGATATAAAAATCATCAAGTGAATTTGAAATATTTTAAGTTAAGTAGTGAATTATAATAATATATTTAATTTTTAATACTTTATATCAGTAATAAAGTAATTTTAACTTTTCAAATTATTATAAGTTATAACTTTAGTGTAAATTTCAAAAAAAAACTTTAATAGTGTAAAATATTATTCAGTGATTATAAATTTATGGAAGTTGTTATTCGGACCCCCTCCCCTAGGGATGTCAACGGGTAGGATCGGGCACGGGTTTTACAATTACCAAACTCAAACCCAAATCCCAGAACCCAAACCCAAACCCAAACACAAACCCTTATGGGCGATAAAATGAAATCCATGCCCAAATCCATTGGGTTTCGGATTTACTCGAAACCCAAACTCAAACCCATTAGTTACGGAGCAACTCAATCCATAACTTACTTTCATATAAAAAAAAGTGAAATTCATATAAAGAAAAAAAAAATATATTATTCATCATCTTCATCCATCACTAAAGTGAGACAACAATAGTTTAAAGTTTACTTTCTCAAACATACAAAAGTACAATTAATCATCAAACACTAAGAACAAAGTTTATAAATATATATATGTAAGAGGGGTTTTTTTTGTAATTTTATGTTTCGGGTATCTTTGGGTTCGGGTTTGGGCGGGTATGGGCACGGATTTAACTAATACCAAATCCAAACCCATAAATGACTACAGTAACGGGCAAAACCCAAACCCAAATCCAGTCAACTCGGATTTTGCCCGTCAAATTGGATCGGGTTCGGGCGGGTACCCATGGGTTTGGACAAAATTGCCATCCCTACCCTCCCCCACATCTATTTGAACCCCTCTTTAAAATGCAAAAACACTTATCTACGCACTTTCAAAGTGCGACCATAACTCACTTTGAAAGTGCGTAGGTAACGCACTTTCAAAGTGCGAGCGAAAATTGAAAATAGATGTGCGGGGGTCTGAATAGATGTCGGGGGTCCGAATAACAATTACCTAAATTTATTCAACTTTGGTTATAATTATTTTCCTCTTTTATGTTTACTCAAGTAATTTTTATTAATATATATTAGATAAAAAATATACATAAGTAATTGTTTAAAATAGACAGACTTACATTATAGTTAATAGTATTATTTATTTTTTTCGAAAGCAAAAATATATTAATGAGGAATTAGTCAAATAATTTACAACCCTCCTCAAAAGGGACCAAAAAGATTATGATATACCAGAAGAAAAAAACCCAACCCAAAGAAGGCAACCCCAAGGCCAGAAAATGCCAAAGACAAACCCCAAAGCACCACCCCAAAAGCCGAAGCAACACCTAAAACACACCCACTCCGACCCTAAGAAGACCTACGATGCATGATCTGAGCTGCAATCTGGGAGAGGGCTTCAGAATATGAGCAATCATACACCATTCTCAATCGCTTCCCCATCAGTAAGGAACTCCGGGCTCTGGTCAAGACGCCATAAGGCTCCGATAGCTCTGCAGGTAACACCATCAACTCTCTCTCGGTTGCCTCCGAACCAACTTCCATTGAACCTGATCCCCTGAAGCTAACAACCTGGCAATGCTTCTTCCCACCCCCTTTCTCAGATTTGTTAGGCCTTCCTTGAGGCCTGAAGACTTTCACTTGATCCTGAGGCAGCAGATCCTCAAAAGAAAGGGCAGCGGGCTCCTCCTCAACCCCATGATCAAGAGAGGCAGCCAGGAAAGCAGAAACAGAAGCACCATTCTCGGAGGAAAGTAAGGATCTGCAACCAGCACAAGAGATCTCTGGGAAAAGTACCATAGGAGGTAAAAATGGGAGCAAGGAGCACTCTCTTGAGAGTCCAGATAACATCAAATCTTCATCTTCAGAAGGAGGAATCGTAATTAATTATTTATACATGTTTATTACAAATAATTGTTTAATCCATTATTATTTAATTTTAATTATTTATACATGTTTATGTATAAAAGTATTAATTAATTTTATTTGAAATTTATTTATTCAATTTATTATTTATAATTAATATTCTAACTATTTTTTTATATTTATTAAAATATTTTATATTTGAAAAACTGAATAGTTGATAATTAACAACATAAATATTTTTCAATAATTTACTAGTATTGTTATTAAGACAAAACTTAAGTGCACTCTACTCTTAACCATGGACTAATTTCTGTATTTAATATATTTATTTTATATAAAATATATTACTTTGTTATATTTTTTTTCTTGACTTGTGGTCAATAATTAATATTTTAACTACTTATTATATTTAATTTTTAGTTATATGTATAAAAAGTTTACAATTAATATATAAATAATTATTATAATATTGAAAATAAACAACTAATTAATATTTTCACTAAGGAAAAGCTCAAGTCAAAAATACTTATATATATAATTTTAATGCTTAATATATGTAGTTTTTTATATATAAAAATATTAATTATTTTTATTTATTATTTTTTAATATTTAATAATAAAAATTATTATTTAATTTTGGTAGCTGAATAACTTTTGACCATGAAATTATTTTTCAATTTTATTATTTATTGTATTTATATAATAATTTTTTTATTGCTTAATATATATATATATAATGTAAAGTTAGGTGAGTAATATATATATATATATTATTGATTAGTAGACACTCTAACCAGAAGATAAGAAAGAATTGCTGTCAAAACAAAAAAAAAAAAAGAAGATAAGAAAGAAAAAGATTAGAGAAATGATAAACCTATATGATGTGATGTCATTTGAAAGAGAGAAAAATGAAGTATATGAAATATAAATGTAGGGGTTTAACAACAAGAACTGAGTTTCAAAAAAAAAAACAACAAGAACTGGATTTTCTATATATTCTTCCAAATAAAAAAAATGTAATAAAAATAGTTTAATTACTATACTAATAATGTAAAAAAAAATACATGACCACACTCAATCACAGTTAACTATTTTATCATGAGATAATCATTATAAATTAAAAAAAAATAAAAAATAGGGTTTTTACGGCAAAATGAAACTCTTATTAAAAAATAATCGGCGGAATGTCCGCTAAAGATTGAACAAGAGTACAAGAAGGGAAAGTTTGTAGTCCAAACATCATCCTCGTGGGGCAATTAGTACTTAGCCAAATAGTGTGCCACAAAGTTGGGATTCCTTTGGACAAAAGAAAAAGAGATGAAACTAGACAGATTAGTCATTTTCGCAATATCCCCGAATAAGAGTTATGTAACCCTTTTTTTCACAATCAATTTTATCACAATCTTGCAATTTGACTCCATCACCACATATGAAAAACCCAACCTCTGAGCATGGTCATAAATATATGCCAAGAACCTCAACAACCGAAACCCCACATCCATCACTTCATTTTTGGTGGTTACATTGACCACAATATCCTCGTAATCACGCACAACTGTTGTTGTACCCTAGGTTCCCTAGGTACTTGTTGCATCCGTATTGACATTAAAGATCCAACCATTAGAGTATCCATCGCACCACATTTCCAACCTCTCAGCCTTCACCAAGGAGCAAACCAACTGCAGGGGCTGAAGTTGCAGCATAGAGCGAACTAGGAGCAATATCATGGTTTGCACACAACAGGTGTTGCTACAACCGATAATCCTACAACTCTATTTGCGCGTTGGCAACAACTTCCACCGATACACTATCATTGTCTTCAAAACAGAGACGCTTCCTAGCTCCCCACATATGATACATCAAAGCACAACTTAATTCTACAACATGGGTAGGAGCACAACTTGATGGTGAATCTGCCTCCTCCCAACTCTTATTGCACAAATAAACACATTTCACTGTAAAATGTCGTTTGAAGTCGCATCTCATACCAACACATCCTCCTCTCTCACGTCAAACCCTTGAAACTGCAAGATTTGCTCCGCTTCAAAAGGAAGAAACAATTGATTAACAAGAGATGTACGCCAAGATACGAGGTCCCTGTCAAGAAGATCAAAGACATAACTAGCATCGCGCTCATGTGGTTATGGAAACCAAACTCGTAACCCATTATGATTCAGCAATCACTATCCTCCCAAACATGAATGTGAATACGACAACTATTTTCCACCATCCAAAATCTCTGTTTTCACCACCCAACTTGCTCGATGAATGCTCCTCCAGGTATAACTCGAAAAAACTCCCATAGTTGCATTTAGGAAATGAGCTCTAGCAAGAAAATACCATGCTTTAAAAAAAGTGTCCATGTACACTTGACATGTTGGACACTTTTGGCAAAACCTAATATCAACCACTAATTGGGAATTTCATTTTCACGAAATCAACATGTCACTCCATGCATGATGGTGGTAACAAGAATTATTAAAAAATATAAAAATAAAAATAAAAGAGGTTCCATGAAAATATAAAACCTAGGTGAACCTGAGAAACAAGGTTTGTTCAGTGTGGGTGATTTCATTTCACAGACAACGGCTCCGAAGAGAAGACAATGGCGACAAAAGCGTTATCCCTCTCTGTGACCCTCAGCGACCTCACCAACCATCGCTTCGGCTCCAAGTCGCCGTACCCACCTGCGAAAGCTTCCGTTTTCACTCTCAGATGCTCTGCTGGTATGTGATTCTGCAAACTAGCTTTGAAAATCTTCTCTTTTTCTTTTGAATGAAGCCCTTTTTTCACCCAATTGGAATTGATTTTGCCTCCATTTTGATGAAAATGCCTTGTACCCTGTTTGGCTTTGGTTTTGCTTTGAGCTTATATGGTTTTGTTTTTTGCTTGAAATATAGGGAATGGAGATAGGCCTTGGAAAAACTCAGATGCTAGGCTTGTGCTGGAGGATGGTTCAATCTGGAAAGCTAAATCATTTGGTGCTATAGGGACCCAAGTTGGTGAAGTTGTTTTCAACACATCATTAACTGGGTGAGCCAAACTATGTGTCTTTTTGAATTATTGTTGTTGTTGTTGTTTTATGGCTTCTGTTTTATGAGAATCATCAATTCTGAAAATTGATTCTTTCTTCAGAATTAATTGTAGCAGGGTTTTTAAATATGCACTGAGTGGTTGTTTCATTTGTGATGTGTTTGATCCTCAGGTATCAAGAGATTTTAACTGATCCTAGTTATGCTGGCCAGTTTGTGCTGATGACCAATCCGCATATCGGGAATACTGGCATCAATTTTGGTTAGTGTTTATTTACTTCCTGACAGTGTTACGGAATATCCGGCGCCATGTCGGTTTCTCATGGCAGTTTTTTGGCTTTCCGCCATAGCCGATATCCCGCCATATAGCCGCCATTTCCGCCATATTCCACCATTATTTGTCATTTATGGCGGGATTTTGGCTTTCCGCCATGACCCGCCATCTGCAATTAATAACACTGCTTCCTTGTATTCCAATTCTTGTGCTTGGAAGCCATTTTGAAAACTAACTTTTGATTCTCTACCTGCTAGATGATGAGGAATCAAGACAGTGCTTCCTTTCTGGTCTAGTGATTAGAAGTTTGAGTATCAGGTTCTATTCTCTTACTCTGGAAATCTTTTCAATCAATTGAACTTTACTTAGTCTACTTACTCTCCTTGTCTCTTTTGCAATGAATATTTATTCAGTACCTCAAACTGGAGATGTGTGAAGGATTTGGGTGATTACTTAATTGAAAGGAACATCATGGGGATTTGTAAGTATTTTATGCAAACAGTTGTTTTGAGAAGAACTTTACTCTCTGGATAGTTGTTTCTTTTGACATTAATTGTATTCTGTGATGCAACAGATGATGTTGATACTCGTGCAATCACGCGCAGATTACGGGAAGATGGTAGCCTTATTGGTGTCTTGAGCACTGACAATGCCAAAACAGATGAGGAACTACTTCAGATGTCTAAATCATGGGACATTGTTGGTAAGGATTTGAGCCCTGGAGGTTATGTAAATGTTATTAAGATTAGAGTTACATGGCTGCTGTTTCATATTGGCAGGTGTTGATCTTATAAGTGGTGTATCTTGCAAGACTCCACATGAATGGGTTGATAACGCTAAGGAAGAATGGGAATTTAGCTCTAAAGGGCCTGGAGAGACTTTCCATGTAAGTATATACTCTGAGCTGTTGGTTCTGAATCCTTTCTGTAGTCTTTTGGGTAATTAAATTTACGCTTCATGTTGATGAATGAAATTGTAGGTAGTTGCTTATGATTTTGGAATCAAGCATAATATACTTAGGCGCCTAGCATCTTATGGCTGTAAAATCACTGTTGTGCCATCAACATGGCCAGCATCCGAAACTTTGAAGCTAAACCCAGATGGGGTCCTTTTCAGCAATGGCCCTGGAGATCCATCCGCCGTTCCTTATGCTGTTGAAACAGTAAAGAATATTATTGGAAAGGTGCCTGTTTTCGGAATTTGCATGGGCCATCAATTGCTAGGCCAGGCTTTAGGAGGCAAAACCTTCAAGATGAAATTTGGTCACCATGGAGGAAATCATCCAGTTCGTAACCTTCGACTTGGCCGTGTGGAAATTAGTTCTCAGGTATGTGAACTAGCGAATTCTTCAGTCACCATAATTATACTTAATTACTTAAAGTCCATCTGATATTTTAGACCTAATATGTTTTTCCTCACAAGGAGGGTTGGGACCTGGCCTTTTGTTTTAAGAAAAAATAAATTAAACCAGAACTTACTGTTATAGTGAGTGATAATAGAACTGGTACTCAGTACCATCTGTTCAGTTCATGTTCCTGCTGTACCAACTCAGGCATTGTTGGACCTTTAGTCATAGATGAGGTAGAATTCAGTATAACAAATTCTATATACAAATAGCAGCAAACACGTTGAAGTGAAAAATATTATATGCAGTCCTATGTGTCATGCCAATTATCTTTGAAACAAATTAAAGTCCATTTAGATGGCTTCTCTGTTATTTTTTAACTTTTCATGTCATTTTATTTTGTCAAGAAAAATGTTTTCATGCCATGCAAGTATCTTGTTCTCTTTCCGTTGACTTTGGTTCATCATAATTGATATCTATTGGCAGAACCACAACTATGCGGTTGATCCTGCCACTCTGCCAGAAGGAGTAGAGGTTACTCATATCAATCTTAATGATGGAAGTTGTGCGGGTCTTGCATTCCCTGCTAAAAAAATCATGTCTCTTCAATACCACCCTGAAGCATCTCCTGGACCTCATGATTCTGACAACGGTGAGAAACTTCACATTTGCACTGTTTATTAAAAGCAGTTTCTTGTGACCATCTCTATGTGGCATTACATTGTTGAGAAATGTTAGGTTCTATAAAAGGATTGTGATAGTGAGTTTTGTAGTATGTCTTGATTGCATGAAATTTGCTTTGTTCACCTTCTGATTTGACTTAAATTTGGATTTGATCAGTAATTAACATGATGATTGATAATGCAGCTTTTAGGGAGTTTGTGGAGCTAATGAAGCAAGAGAAAACCAAAACATCCAATCTACACCAACTACAAGCCTTGGATGTGTAGTCCTGCTATCAATACCGGGCTAAAAGAATAAAGTATCATATAATACTTATATTCTTACTAGTCTTGTTCTATAGTTTGTTAGATGAACTTAATAAGGGCTTCCTTGGGGTTGATTAAGATTTGCTTTTGTTCATTTTCTGTCCAAGTGCGAGCTGCCCTTGATTTTCATTGCCTTCAAGTGAGGGTTAATGTATTCCTTGCGGTACTTAGAACCAATTTTTTGCTTGCTATGTATAAGATTTAGTATTGTCTTGAATCATGTGTTGTAACAGAGAACAGTTTCTTCGAATCATGGCCCCTAACGGGCTTTTTATACTCTTGAATTTGGTTGGCCGGAAAGAAAATACTCTGGAATTTGGATAAAGAAGGGTAGCAAATGTTTATTTAACAAAAAAATCTTATATAATTCTTTAAAATGGGGAAAAAAACTAGATAAGATAAAGTCATATCATATAAGCCTTAAACACCAATAAGTGTTGGTCTAGTGGTAAGCAAGTTATACCCTTGTAAGGATAAGAACATAAGTTTGATCCTTAGGTAAGTCATTTGTTAGGAGGGATGACTACAAAAACAGGAGCATTATGCGTGCAGTTTACTTTGTAGGAATGATTACGGAAGTGAATACTTGGTGTGCTTTTTAAGGTCTGGGTCCTGATAATATGTTTTGTAGGCCATCCATACGAATGTCTGTTTAGAATTTGTGTCGTGTTTTAGTAATTCTAAAATAACATTGATTTTGCAATAGTTGTGAAGCGTGCCAAGTAGTGTTGGTAGCGGAGGGTTCTTGATAGTGGCGTTGGAGGGTGTTCAACGGGGGTGAAGGCTTCCAGATTGTGGTGGGTGTTCAACAACAATAGTGGTGGTGGGGGGTGTTGTATGATGGAAGATTAATGCTATTTCTTACGAAATGTAAGAAGAATTCATTTCATACTATTTCTCCTGTTCTATGCCAAATGAAGGCAAGAATTCATTTCACATTATCTCTCTTGTTTTATGCCAGTTTATAACTGTTTTATTTTTCATCAAAAACCATTGATTTGTTGTCACATGGTCATTCTTACATTTCGTAAATTTGTTCCTCGCAAATAACATCGCTGATGATGAAAATGGCATAGGGTGTAGACCAATGGTGGTGGTAGAGGGTGTCGGATTGTTGTGGCAATGGAGGATGCAAGGCGTAGGCAACACTTGTGGTGGATTCTTGGTGGCAGTAGCGGAGAATGATGTCATGTGATTGTGAAAATGGTAGAAGATGTCATACAACGGTGGTTATGATGGAGCGTGAGAGTGAGAAGGGAAAGAATTAAAGAAATATTTTATCTTCTCCTACTCAATTCTAAGCCTAGCTTGTCCTTCAATAAGAGGACCAAGCAAATGGACATTGACTACCATGTCATCCCACAAGTTGCAAACCGATCTCATGCGCCTTTTGCTCATCTCATTGAAATCAAATTGGTGACATTTTTACTAAGTTTGGCTATAATTTGTTTCCACCCATCAGCATACAAGGTGGAACCAAATTGTTGGTGCATGTTGAACAAAAGTTATGTAGTGCACGTTGTTTTCCATGCACCGAATATTTCTTTTTAACAATCCTTTGCATTTGTTCAACATTCAGCAACAACATTCGTTTCGTTTACAAATCTTATGTGTCGTCTATGCACTAGGTTTCAATGAGACTATTGTGCATTTTGAAATTACTAAACTTCATTAAAACAAAACAAATAAATAAAGGGGCTTTGCCCCCTCCATGTTACCAAAAACACAAACAAATAAACATTTGCTATTATTAAATTCAAAAATAAAATATTATAAAAGCTATATTCAATAGATCATATGATTAGGTAGAAGTGTAGAACATGAATGCTTCCTCCCACGCAAATGTTTCATAAATACTCAAAGTGAGTGTAGTTAGACACCCATATTAGGAAGAGGAAGAAAGGAAAAGAAAAAGTAGTTATAAATATGATAGGTATACTGTGGTGGGATGAGATGAGAGAGAGATCAAGAAAAATAAGGAGTGCAAGTCCTAACTTGTAAGCTAAGGATCGTGCAGGCACGCCAACCTTATTCAAGAAGGGTATTGAAGATCCAACAACCAATAATTAAGGCTTGTTGGCCTCACCTAACTGCCACCTCATATAGAAATTATACCTATAAGTACTTTAAATTTAACGGCCAAGTAATTCATGTATGCAAACTCAAACGATCATTCATAATGGCGGCGAACTGAAGATATCAAAAAAGTTCTTAATAAATATAGTTATAGACATAGACAATAATGTTTCAGATGAGAAAAAATCTTCAAATGTGAACTCTCAAAAAAGGGGGGAAATGGAGATGAAATCATGAAAGAAGAATCACAGTCACTCCCTTGTTACAGACAACCTACATGGATGAATTCCAAGGCAAAAAATGCCTCATAACAACTCTGCTCGCCACATCCAGAGAGCCACCACACAAATTATGATACATTAAGCTTCGGAGTATACCCTCCAATAATCCTGTCTCACCTCTTCTCCATGGCAACTAGGTTCATATAACATGACAGAGACACCAAATAAGCAACAAAAGGAAAAAAATAATTTACCATAAAGCATGTTTCTCAACTTAGAAGCACTTTCTGTGGACAATGGATGGGCCGGACTCATCATATTCACCCTTAGATATCCACATCTGCAAAACCAAATCATGTTTTAGAGTTCGATCTTAACTGGAAAAAAATGGCAAAAGCAAATATGTGACAAAACAATCACCTGCTGGAAGGTGCTGAGGGATGCAAGGATTGATCCTCCAATCCAGACACTGTACTTTCTCTCTGGTGGAGCTACAACCTTAATCTTCATGCTGCTGGGAGCCAGGGCAGTGATCTCCTTGCTCATACGGTCTGCAATACCTGGGAACATAGTTGAACCACCACTGAGAACAATGTTGCCATACAGATCCTTTCTGATATCCACGTCACACTTCATGATGGAGTTGTAGGTAGTCTCATGAATTCCAGCAGCTTCCATTCCAATCATAGATGGCTGGAAAAGAACCTCAGGGCAACGGAACCTCTCAGCTCCAATTGTGATAACTTGTCCATCAGGAAGCTCATAGTTTTTCTCCATTGAAGAACTGCTATTTGCAGTCTCAAGTTCTTGTTCATAATCCAAGGCAACATATGCAAGCTTTTCCTTTATGTCACGGACAATTTCCCGCTCAGCTGAGGTGGTGAACATGTAACCTCTCTCAGTGAGGATCTTCATCAAAGAATCAGTCAGATCACGACCAGCAAGATCCAAACGAAGGATAGCATGAGGGAGCGCATAACCTTCATAGATTGGCACAGTGTGACTCACACCATCACCGGAATCCAAAACAATACCTGTTACAGGAACAATTTGATTCAGCGATAGAATGATACAATGATAAAAGTATGAACCGAGAAAGACAGATAGAACTACACACCAGTTGTACGACCACTTGCATACAGGGAGAGGACAGCCTGAATTGCCACATACATGGCAGGCACATTGAAGGTCTCAAACATGATTTGAGTCATCTTTTCTCTGTTGGCCTTTGGGTTGAGTGGAGCCTCAGTTAGAAGCACCGGGTGCTCCTCAGGAGCAACACGCAACTCATTGTAAAAGGTGTGATGCCAGATCTTTTCCATGTCATCCCAGTTGCTGACTATACCATGCTCAATGGGGTACTTCAGAGTCAGAATACCTCTTTTAGACTGGGCTTCATCACCCACATAGGCATCCTTCTGACCCATCCCAACCATAACACCAGTATGACGAGGTCGGCCAACAATACTGGGAAACACAGCCCTGGGAGCATCATCACCAGCAAATCCTGCCTGTACACAGATTACAAACAAATAAACAAATCATTCAGCAAAGAAACTAAGATCAATAAATTCACATAAACATGACCAAGAAAACTACAAAGTTACAAACCTTGACCATTCCAGTTCCATTGTCACAGACAAGGGGTTGAATATCCTCAGCATCAGCCATCTTTTACCGAACTACAGTACGCATTAAAAGATCATCAGTACTTGCAAGTTCGAATGGAAAACCTCAAGAACACAGCCACTTACACACTTTAAATATTAGCTTTACTTCAAATACAAATACCATTGTTTTCTATACAAGACAACAATAGTACATTGCCTATATCATGCACAATGTCAACAGAGTTAAAGCAGGGAAATGAAATAATACAATGTTAGATCAACTTCTTTTTCCTCATAGAAGCTACTCACAGAAGCTTCTCCCTAAAATTGATTTTAGCTTTAGAATCAATTCTAGAAGAATTTTCAAACATGCATTAATCCAATATTGTAAAATCTGCTTTATAAATTGCTTAGATGAGATAATTCCTTGCATCTATTATGTGAAAGTAATGCCAAAATTCAGAAATGAAATAGAAAACAGTCACAATGTTATAGAAATTAGATTTTTTTAGCAACCCATAACCCTAACAGTAGAAAATGGAGTCTAAGGCATGTAACAAACACATGAAGTAGTCAAGTTTGAACAGATCTAAGATCTAGGGTGTAGAAGATCAGAACAAGATAGAACAGTATGACATAAGAACCACACAAACCACAGGTCAGTCACTACACTAGTTATCCACAATCTACTCCATCTCAGTTACACAGATCAAGTAATATGAATCTAAGGATGAATAATCGATTTTGCAAAACCGAAAGCTGCTAAAAATGGAAGCAGCAAAAATGAACTGCAAGTAGATAAGGGTAGGGAGAAGAATAGCATACATACCTAGAAGTTGAAGAGCGAAGAGAAAGAACGAGAAGCTCCTAGAAGAACACGATAGCTCTGCTCTGCTCTTTCTGCCTCTCTCTTCTGTGAGTAATAGGGAAAACAGATGAAGGAAGAGAGGGTATATATATTGTAGAGAGAACAGAAGGGGAAGAGTGAGTGGTGAAGGTTGGGTGTGAGTGTATGTGAATGTGTGATGAATTTCAAATTGGAATTGGGGTTGGGTTTGGACCAAATTGAAATTAAGCTCAATCGATTTATTCACACTCATTTTCTCTTACATCTCATTTCTAATTTCATCTTACACTTTTTTTACTATCACATCGTTTATCATATTTCACATTTTTCCTTAATTTTTTTATTTTTCTACTGGATGTAAGTGTGGTTAGAGTGTAAAGATAAAGTTATCCTATTTGAAAATGAAAGAAAGGAAGGAAATGAAGGAGAGAGAGGGAATCATTACGACCACGAGAAAAAGATAGATCATGTGACCTGGCTGACAGCCTTTTCTTCTGTATCGCCTCGGTGTTCTCTTTTCTTTCTCTCTTTCTTGCAACTCCACTACTACTACTCCTAACTTCTATTTTGTAATTCAAAAATTGGCATTAATAAAATAGTGCTTATCTGTAATAAAAATTGTATTAATACTGTGCCAGATATGAAATCCTGTTGATACTTTTGTTAATTCCAAATGTAATGAAATAATATTAATCACTGAGTCAAATGATTATGTTCAAATGCTAGCTTTGAGATTTTGATTCCTCCCTTATTCCTGACCAGACATGACTCATGACACGGTATTGTGTAACCAACTAATCATTCACTTTATTGAATTAAAAATATTTGATCAAATAAGATGTTGAGCTAACTAATCAATGTAATTTGACATAAAATGATATGCTTATATTTTCTTCATATTAAGATTTAGTGCTTTTTTATATGCAAATAAACGTAATTTTAAATATTTATTGTTTTTAGTTAATTTTGAATTTTTGTTAGTTCCGTAGTTTGTTTTCTGAATGAGAAAAAAAGTTAATTTTGAATTCTTCTAAATTTTATTGTTCGAAATTAGTTTCCGCGATAAACAACATTTGTTTTATTTAGTATATTCACACATTTTTTACTTGTGTTTCCTTTTTGAATTTTCATTTATTTCATCTCTTCCGCGGTCTTATGCGAGCTAAGGAATGTGAAGTTACAAGAAGTCTCTATTATTGATTTAGTGTTGGTTGAACTGCATGGAGATGTAAAAGACTCAAGTGTCAAGGACTAGAACCATGTGAGGGAGAGGAAAGTTTTGCGCACGGCTGCACATGAGACTCTGAGACAACTCATCTCATTTCTGAAAGCGTTGAGATGTTGCTGAGAGTCAGTTTCCTCCGTGTAAGACTAACCACGAGCGCTTTTAGAAACTTGTCAAGTAGTTGCGTGGTCGCAAGAGCTAGGGAATACAGAAGTATGAAAGGGAGAGACTACTCTTCTTCATTCAGATGCATAATAGTTGTCACTTCTTCAAACTGGGGGCCTCCTGGAGCCCGACTTATGTTGCCAACCACAAGGATACCCACATGAATTTTTTCATTATTTGGTGGAGTTTGGTGCCTCAATTCCGGAATGCACCTCTAGATGGCCGCATCGTCTAGCTTAACCGAAGAGGGTTGCGCCAAGATTTCATCGGGCGAGAGAAGAATCATGACCACCTGGTTACGTTCCCTATCGTTCTCTGATAAGTTCTTCATGAAGGATGAGAGCGACGGGTTCAACCTTATTCTTCATAGGTTGTTGGTTCAATGCCATCAGAAGTGATTGGTTCACCTCCATCTCCACGTGATCTTCGTTTTAATTGAATTTCTCTTCGTGCGAACAAGTTTCCCTATTGGACTAAATATGCTTCCTTTGTTGCTTTGTTTTAGTCGTCATGGTAGAGTTTAGTGGATATGTAGTTTATAAATTTTCTCACATACATCACCAATGTTCGAATAAAGGAATATTGAACCTGAGTATGTGACTTTAGGCTTGTAGAACTTAAATTCTAGGATGCTCCTCTCCATGTTTCTATTGCAGTGCAAATGGTGCTATCAACATACCATTTTAAACACATTTTTTTCATATGATTTATTTATTTTTTAAAAAGTCAACACATTTTCACTTATTAAAAAAATATGTTGACGTTTCAAAATATTAGTCAATCACATAAAGTGTGTCGAAGAAAGTGTTGAAAAGAATGTGTTACTAGCATAGCATTTTTTTTTGGTCAAAACTAGCATAGCATTTGTTTAGAGTAATATTGACATTTTTAGTATTGGGCCTAGATTGTTTGATTGATAAAAAGCGGCTAATAATGATATTTGCGCTAAATAAAAGTGATGTATCTTGGGCTGTGTCCCTTTCCTTGTTGGGCTTAGAGTATTGCAAGTATTATCTCTAACAAAAAAAATTCTTCATTTGATATTAATCCACAATATTACAGTTTCAATATTTCTAATTTTACAAAGCAAGATATTAGTGTAGATATTAGTGAGTGATAAGTAAGTTTGAATCTTATAAAAGTGAAAACACAAGTTCGCTCTCCAAAAAAATTATTTGTTTAGAGAAAAACTTCAGTACTCTTCGAAAAATAAGTAATTAAGAGGAGTGCTAGCAACACATTTTTCTTAAGGAGACACTCAAACACACTGACTGATTTCTCATTAATTAATTAGTGATAAAAAGTAGCATAGATGAAACAAAATTTATAAATCATTATATTCAGTTGTTTAACTAGCTCCACCTTTTGAAAATTCTGCATTATTTATTTATTTATAAAATAATATAATCATATTTAGCATAATCAAGAGTCTTTAGGACTAAGGAGGTGATGGGAGAACAAGTGAAGTCCACGCAAAGATGTAATTATCACTGCATGATGGCTTCCGGATAACTCATGGCATAAACAGTAGTGTACATATATGTTAGGTGGTCTGGAGTATCTGTTATAGTGAAGGTGACATATGTTGCTTACAAATTACATTGTTTCAAAATTCTTCTATAATTAATTCTATTATTATAATTAATTTTGCGAAGAAGCTTCTGTAAATGATTATCAAGAGGAATAGAGGATGGTGAGTTTGGTGGAATTTGGGGATACAACATGGACATGGGCTTATTCTTTGGAGGTAATCGGTTGTTAAAATCCCAATTGAATAATCTAAAAATATAATAGATTTGAGCATTTTGCAATGGATGTAGTGGTAGATTGATCATTTTGGATTATCTAAAGCTAACATAGATTTAGATAATACTCAGATTTTAGTCTCTTATAATGTTCAAACTCCTCATTTTTAGGAAAAAGGTTTGAAATCCCTTCCAAACAAAACGCATTGCAATTGTAGAGGTTTGATGTAATTTCAAGGAACCTCAAGGAAACAAGACTAATATGCACACAAACTAAAAGCCAATAACAGCAATAGAATAATGAAAGCAATGCAGAAAAACATGGTATATTTTCAAGGAGATCAAGTTGAGTACATTTCAAAGAGAACACTTGGACATGAAAATGATGCCGTTTTTAATCACCATTTCCAGAAAACATTTGAACCACACTTGTACTTGTCCTTTCCTTCACATTCAAGCTCCAAATCCTCAGATATGAATGGCACTTTCTGCATAAATAAAAACCAAGAGGGAAGAAAAAACAGAGAATTAAAAACAAGGCAAAGGCAATAAAGCAAATAAGTAGTGAAACAACAAAAAGGTTATAGAGCTAGACCTTTTGTTTGGCAAGATCTTGGCAACCAGTGAAGTTCTCAGGGAACTTGCAAGTTCCAAATTGAACTGTGTATGCTCTAGCAAAGTTTGCCCCACTAGTAGCTAACCTTTTCTTGTCATTCAATTCCTATACCACACAACAAAATAATCAAATTAATCTACATTACATTGTCAAAAATATACAATTAAAATAAAAGAAAAAGAGTAAATGCGTTGAGATTAACATGGATCAGAAAAACATAATTTTAACACATTAACTTCAGTGTGGGGTTGAGCTCAACAGAAATCCAAACGGATATGTGTGTGTTTATTTCATAGTCTGCACAAGAGGCGTGATTTCACACATTTCAACACGATAGAAGCAAGATTTGTAGTATTGATTTTGAATTCAATGAAAATCCAAACACATAGCAATTGTGTTCAGGTCGAATAATATGTTTGCATCAGCTTAGTTTTCTCAGAATCAAGGATGCATATGGTAAACAACTTAAATAAGTGTTGATGACAATAAGACTAAACTAATTTAAGAAACTTATTAATTTGAGAATTTTATTGAAATAAATTAAGAATATGTCATAGGTAAGCAAAAACTCTTATTCATAAATTAATTTGAACAATTTATAAAAATAAACTCAAAACAATTATACTTAGGTCACAAGCTATTCACACTATAAGATAAATTCAAATAAATCATTTTAAATAGGACTTAACTATAACACCCAAAAGCTACTCACATAAAGTTCTCTACAAAGTTAATTTAGAATTTAGAATGAATTGTAGACAAATTTACAAACATTGTGCTAAGAGGGGAATGATTATAGACCTTGTTGGCCTTGCTCTTCTCAAGGTATTCTTCAATGACACCAGCATTGGCAGAGGAATTGGAGACTGCAGTGCTGAAAAGGGTGGCTGCCAAGAGAGCAAGGGCAGTTCTCCTTCCATCACATGCTTTGGGCTCAGGAACTCGGGCCTGGCGGGCCTTGATCACGGGCAACTTGGAGCCAGAGACAGTCAAAGAGGGCATGGAGGTGAGCTTTGAATTGAGCTCAGAACATCCTGCACCAGATATGGCATAGCCACAAGCCAACACGCTAGAGTTCATGGCAGCCATGTGTGGGTGGATTATGCAATGCAGAGCAAGTTTAGTGATGTGTGTGTCAGAGGATCAAAAGGGAAAAAATGAGCTTAATTTTCAAGGACCTTGGTTTGTTGTTATTGTTATCTTATTTTATTCGAGGATATCTATGGAGATGAAAAAGATGATGGATATAGTTAAAGGTTGTGGTTGGCGTGTGGATAAGGTGAGATTGCCTTGCTCCTATTGGCAAATCTTGCTCTCGATGGGGCACTTCAGTTTCTATGGTTCAAATAGTAACAGGACCCACTTGAGATTCGCATGTGGCTCATGAAATATTCACATTATTCACTAAAGATCCAAGACATCTTATTAGGCATAATAGTATAAGTTTATACAATACATTGAACTTATCCATTGTTTGGTGCTCACATTGTAGTGCATAAACTTATACATCAATCCCCTCTTATGCATTAAAAGGATGAACTATTTAATCCACCCTATAGATGATGAATAAGACATGATAAGAGTGTGATTTATAAACTACTTGAATATATTTAATAACCGCCACCACCACCACCTCCATCACCACTGCTGCCACCACCACCACCACCACTGCCGTCACAACCACCGCCGCCACCCTCCACCACCACCACCACCGCCCCCCTCCACCGTCACCACCCTCCACAACCACCGCCACCATCACTGTCGCCATCACCCTCCACCACTGCCACCATCGTCACTACTGCCAATACTACCGTCGCCACCACCACCATTGCCGCCACAACTGTCAGACCTTATACTATGCAACATACCAAATGGGCCCTAAGGTATTTCACATTACCGTTTATAGTTGTAAGATTAATCTTTCGCATTACATTGTAGACTAATAATATCTGTTTAAAATCTACCTTAACCATTATTAAATTAACGATCAACTTTTGTTTCAAAGTTGAAACTTCACTTTGTTGAGTGAAAACCCATGCTTCATATACTTCAACAGAGAAACCTTGGGAGTGAACTAGATTACTCTATTGTTCTTTTTACTTATGTCATTTCTATAAAAAAAAAGACACTAAAATAACATAAGTAAAAAAAAAAATTGTTGGTTGAAAGTCGATTGATCAATTGTTAATTAGGTGGTTGTCAAGTAACTGAATTGAGTTTAACGAATGATTTGGATTTAACTGATGAGTTGAAGGATGAATAACTCATTCAGGCTTCTTAATGATGGGCTTATTTGCGTAATTGAGTTGGGCTTTTGAGTAATCTGCCATGTAATGATTAGGGAGTCGTTGTTTGGAATTTGGATGAATAAAAGAAAATTCCTATTATTTTGGTAGGAGTTATTAAAAATGCATATTTGAGATTTAACTCGTGGCAAGCTAACATTTTAGGTTAAGGGGCCGAGCCCAAGTAACATAAAATTTAAAATAAATTTTACTCAAATTTAAATTCTATTCATTGACATTTTGCTTTGGCCGCTTCTCTTCTGGAGTTGTTAATAAGGGCCATTCCTCTTTTGTCAAAGAGTTTCTCTGTTTGCCCGTTTAGAACTTCTTTAATTTGAGTAACCTGTTTTGGACCCGCGTTTGGAAGATGTTTGGATTTGGCAGCCTTGTACTTCTGGTAATTACACGACCTCCTCAGCGTATAAGTTTCTACACAAACCAATTATGGGTCCTCAGCTTGTGACAGATTGGGGAATGATTTGGAAATTTCACGTGCAAGAGAAAGTTAAAGTCTTCATTTGGTTGCTGCTACACGATGCTACGCAGGTGAACGCACACCAGTTTCGATGCCAGCTAGCCACCTCCCCTCGCTGCACACGGTGCTCTCATGATATGGAAGATAACCTCCATGCTCTCTGTGATTGTCCTCACGCTCGGGAAGTCTGGCTCCGTTGTAATGCACAATCATGGTCAGGTTTCTTTGAGTCAACAGTGCAGGCTTGGGTTCGAACTCAGATCAGAGGTTCTCACGTGGCTTTGTTTCTTGTGGTGCTATGGAGGCAATGGTGATGGAGGAATGAAATAGTGCTAGGTGATAAACGTTGGACTGCCACGTATGTGTGCGAGGAGATTAGGAGTGACATGGATGAGCATGGTCGTTTGCTAGGATGTGAAGGGTTGAAGGCTCATGTTCCACAGACTACTACTCGCTGGAACCTGCCACCGCATGGGTTCGTTTCCCTCATGGTGGATGAAGCTTACAATCATAATCAACACTGTATGGGAATGGCTGGCGGTGATCCTTTCTATGCTGAGGTGCAAGCTTTGGTGATGGGCTTGAGGTTTCTTTGGCGCAAGAATTGGCGGAAAGTAATAAGTGGGATAGATTGTCTGGATTTGGTTCGTGTTGTTGGTAAAGGGAAATATGATTTTCATGAGTATAATAGTGTGTTGATGGACATCAAGATTTGCCATGTACCCCGGAAAGGAAATAAACCAGCGGATTGTCTGGCAGAAATTGGAATGAGTTTGCAGTGTTGTTATGGATTTGATTTCTCCTCCCGAGGGGGTTATTTCCTTTCTCCAAGAGGATTTGTCTAGTAGTCTATTGTTTAATTTTCCTACTTACAAAAAAAAAATAGGCTTTGAGGTTCCATCAGGAAGATTTCTGAACTAGTAATAATAGATTTAGTTTAAATGTTTTTGATTGGGTCATTTTTCCTTTTAAGAGGAAGAAAAATTATAATCATAAGAGATAAAGAAGGAGAACATCATGCATGCTTTCTGTGGTAGAAGTTTTGGGATGGAAAATTTGTTATCATTTTTACAATTTGAAGGAGGAGGCCAAGTAATTAGAGTAGGGTCATCTGGTGGAGGAAGAGAGCTTTCTTTTCTTAGGGGTTTTAATTTTTTTTTGTAAATAAGTAAAGATTCAGGGTTTGAGAAAATAGACCAAGATTGGTTGTTTGGATATTGTTTTCTTGGTTTTGGTGGTGGTTGGCAATGAGATTTTGACCTCTTTCTTCTTCTTGGTTCTTCTTCCTCTTCTTCTTCTTTGAGTCATGATCTATCTAACAATCACAATCTTCATCACACATATGGGGATTATATAAAATGACCATTTATCTTGTCACTATAAATAGGAGTGCCATAAGCTATGAAGGAATAAACAAAAAAATTATTTACCTTTTCACCGAGAGTAATCATCATAGTAGGAAAAACACGATCTGAAGTGCGAGAAACTCCCTTTTTTTTCTTGAAGATAGTTTTGATATTACCATTTGAGAATCTTCTTATGACGGATTCTTTAGACGTAAAGCTGATCTTTGTGAAAAGTTCGTAATTACTAATCCACTCAAGTGGAATTAGTTATGGTAAATTCTTTTATGAGAATCTTAGGAATTTGTACAATCGACAAAACATGGTTTTCAGAATTTACTATGATTGAACTGAATACATGGAAATAAAGTATTGTTCAATCAACGTCACTATCAAAGAATGTAAAACAATTAAAGGCCCTGAGAAAAGAAGGGTATCTTCCTTTATCGAGTGACCTTAATTACAGGCTAGGCGACCGACTCACATTTTGACGAGATAGCACGGGTTGACGAGTTGGAGGGCAAATTTTAGGAAAAAATAAAAAATCTAAGAAATCGGAAAAAAAGTTGAAAATGTCATATCATGAAAGTTACTATAATCATTAAATAAATTGACAATATTTAATCTTGTGTTGATGAACTTCTAATGTAAATACATCTAGAAAATTGAACAGAATAAAAGATTATATGTTTCCCATCAAAGAATAAATCATATGTAAAAATTATTTTCACTCAAAAGAAACACTAATATGCATAAAAAGATTGAAACATGAAAGAATATCCAATTTGTGGTATATGATATGACGCTTGAGTGCGTTTGATCGAAATCTGTATGAGCTAAATTTTAACCCAGTGAGTTGGTTGGACCTGGTTAGCTCACAAGTTGGAACACAAAATTGACAGTTGTATTCTCTTAACGATATCCAAGATGAATAATGTAGAGAAGTAGTGGCCTTTTTTTGTTGTTAATTGTTAATGATGGTAGAACATGGAGGAAACACCTCCAAATTATTGGGCAGGGCGTCAATGACATGCTGAGAAGACCAACTGTTCTGGGAAGCCCCGAGCACGGACGACTAGGGCAAGAACCAGAACAAGCTCTGGGAACCCCCTAGCGCGGACTAACAAGACAGATGCCGCCCCAAACCGACTGATTGAGAATGGAAAAAAAGTCCAGGCCCGCAACACTCGGGAGGAGATCCGCATGCTCCGAGCACGCCTGCGCCAGCTGGAGGAACAAGAGGAGCGCTCGAGACTTAACCCGACTGAAGGTATGAAAAACGGTAGAAAGGGGGGGTTTGAATAACGTTTTCAGAACAAAACTTCCACCTTAAAGATTTTGACAAATCTTTCGAGAACTTAAGTGCTAAAGATAAGAGATAGAAAAGCACACAAGGATTTTATCCTGGTTCACTTGATAAATCACTCAAGCTACTCCAGTCCACCCGTTAAGGTGATTTCTTCCTTCTTAGAATGAAGGCAATCCACTAATCAGGTAAGAGTTACAACTGCACTTGAAACCTACAAGTGACTAACAATTACACTGACTTAGCTCTCACTAAGATTCACTCTCTTAGTCTTCTCTAGGATCCGATCAACCTTGATCTCCTAAAGGAACTAAACAAACTGTTTATCAAAGAATTGTTTACAAGAGATTTGCTTCTAAAAAGCTAATAGTAAACACAATGAATTTCAGATGAAAGAAAGCTTAGAATATTTTGAATATGTCTTGCGCGTATGTGTATTACTTCTTCTTTTCTCTTTTCTTCTATTCTAGCCGCTTCTTTCAATCTTCAGCCTCTATATATACTCCAAGGATTAGGGTTGAGCGTTGCATGGGAAATGCTACCGTTGGAGGGCAGTTCTGGAAAATCCAGCTTCTGCTGTGGCTGAGAACGTTAGGTAGGTCGTCAGGAAGGTACACTTGCTTTTGTACTTGGATAGCGACTTGACCTTTTAACCTAGGAGACTTCTGATCAGGGGAATACTTCATATTGGAACTTGTGAAGCCGGTTGATCAGAGTCAGAGGGAAAGCACAGATCCTCTGACCATTGTATCTTCTGATTCTGAACTCAGAGGGAAGAACATGGCCTTCAGAGTTTCTTGCTTCTGGACTTCAGAGTTTCCACTATTCAGCTTCTGGATCTTCAGAGTCTTCTACACCATCAGAACATCTGAACCTTCAGTGTTTCTTGGTTATCAGAACTTCTGGATCTTCAGAGCTTCTAGCGACTGAGTCCACATCAGAGTTTGTATTGCTTCAGAACTTCTGAAGCTTTTCCACTGTTCATACTGAACATGGTGAATGCGAAAGCGTCGCTTGGGTTACCCTTTATACACAGTGCTTCTGATTTGTGTGAGATTGAGTTGAGGTCAGAGCCTGTAAATAGCACACTCAGAAAAACACGTTAGAGTACCACAATTGTTCATATCAAAAGGTTAACTTGTAATCATCAAAACATAGAGTTGTACTACTAGATCAAAACTTGATCTTACACCGACGTTCTCGCAGGAGGGAGAGACGGGCATAAGATCTTTCCCCCCTTCCAACTACCAAGACGACTATCGCCATGAGCAGACCATGGAAAGGTCAGTAAACCAGCCCTCCCATCACCGCAGGCACCACACCCCTCAGAGGAGCTTCTCGAGAAGGAGGAGCCCCGTTTCCGTCAGAGAGCCGCCCCGGGATCATATTAGGCCGCACAACGCCACTGTTACCCTACCTCAGACGATCAACGACCCGCTCTCCCCTGACATCATGGCAACTCCGTTCCCCCCAGGATGGTCGAGACCCAAAATGAAACTCTACGAGGGCGACTCAGACCCAACCGAGCACATCAACTTCTTCGTGGGAGCCATGCAGTATGCAGGAGCCAGCGACCCGATCTACTGCCGCTGTTTTCCGATGAGTTTGGGGAAGGGCCCAATGAATTAGTTCTAGAACCTCCCCAACAACTCCATTCACAGCTGGGAAGGGGTCATGTCGTGCTTCCTGTCTCAGTACTCCTCAGTGAGGAATATTCCGAAATCAGAGGAGACCCTGGCCTTGGTTAAGCAGGGCGAGAAGGAATCCCTGAAAGCTTTCCTTAACCGCTTCAACAAGGAAGCGGGAGACATTCCGGACCTACTTCCCCAAGTCCGTCTGATCCTGGTAAGACAAGCACTCCGACCTGGCCCCTTCTTGACTTCCCTGGATGGGAAAAAAGCAATGTTCTGAAAACCGGACCGGACCGGCCAGTCCGATCGGGAACCGGCCACAGTACCGGTCCGGAACACTGTATAAACCGGCTGCATAGAGAACCGGAGATGAACCGGACAAACCGGTAAAAACCGCAAGTTGGTCGGTTTTTTTCGGTTTAGTGCTTCAAGGCCAAAACGACGTCGTTTGCTTATGTTATCACTTTTTTTGAAACAAAATAAAAAAAAAAACAAGAAAATAGAAAGGTAGAGACGTGAACGACACAACGACGCCATTCCCAATTCAAAACCCTAAACTCATCCAAACAATTGAACAAAAAATTCCTAGCAGCTATATCATCATTTCCGAATCACACAATCATCATCAAAGAAATACAGATACAAAGTATTATGATGCAGAATGTAACATCCCGATCTGACGACTGGCCTCACGGTAACAACACGAGTCTTTTCAGCGCGCTTTGTCCTCACTCGCGCGCTTCCTGGGAAAACTTCCCAGGAGGTCACCCATCATAATATTTCTCCAAGGCTAGCACACTTAACCATGAAGTTCTTATCAGTTGGGCTCCCGAAAAGAAGTTGCAACTTGTTGTTATGAGTAGTACCAATCAAATCTTTTATGCCCTCCTCAACTGTATAGTTCATCCCTATACAGTCTCGGAATACCTCTTGTTCGGGTGTGAGATCGGTTCCTTCATGTGCCCCTCCGCCTAGAAGCCTGCCAGGAGCCGCTTCTTGTCCGTGCCTCACTGCACCGGCGATTACTCCCCGCCCTCGTCGGCCCCGGGCGTCACAGGCCCACCAACTTCCGCTTGGTTCGTCCCCGAACCACACCGTACTGGGAAAGGTCGGCTCTGATACCACAATGTAACATCCCGATCTGACGACTGGCCTCACGGTAACAACACGAGTCTTTTCAGCGCGCTTTGTCCTCACTCGCGCGCTTCCTGGGAAAACTTTTCCCAGGAGGTCACCCATCATAATATTTCTCCAAGGCTAGCACACTTAACCATGGAGTTCTTATCAGTTGGGCTCCCGAAAAGAAGTTGCAACTTGTTGTTATGAGTAGTACCAATCAAATCTTTTATGCCCTCCTCAACTGTATAGTCCATCCCTATACAGTCTCGGAATACCTCTTGTTCGGGTGTGAGATCGATTCCTTCATGTGCCCCTCCGCCTAGAAGCCTGCCAGGAGCCTCTCCTTGTCCGTGCCTCACTGCACCGGCGATCACTCCCCGCCCTCGTCGGCCCCGGGCGTCACACAGAAATCCACCATCAAAATCTGATCACAACGTCTCAGTTTCTACTTTCTAGGTTTTAATCTATCAATTGCAAATTCAAATGATTCAATTTGATTGCAGAAAGCAACAAAAGACTAGTTGATTTTCATCCAAACTCAAAACACAGAAAGAGTCATCACAAAATCAATAAATAAATAATGTTTTCTCACTCAAACAGATTACAGAATGATGTCAATGCTCCTACCACCAGCCATGTCGTCCTTAACAACGCCGCAGCCATCGGAGCCTCTGCCGCCGTGAGAGTGGTTGTCATTGTTGTTGGATAGAGTCATCATGAAATCGAGACACAAACCTCCCCATAGAAACCAAATCAAAACCAAACCAAAACCCTCTTTTTTCTTTTCTCAAATTTTCTGAAAAAATAAACAAAAAGAAAACGAAGGAGAATGGTGTATCACAAAAATATTTTGTATTATCACTCCTTGATATTTTGTATCAAAATCTGATCACGTCTTAGTTTCCCCTTGGTGGCCTTAAATTATCACTCTTAATTAATATTTTGTATTTGATATTTATTTAAAATTCACAAAGATATCATATATTATCTACATATTTTTTATATGTATATAAAAATATATTATATACATTAATACGGTTCGACCTCGGTTCGACCTTTAAACCTTAAACCAGTGCATCGACCGGTTCGATGACCGGTTCGGTTTTCGGAACATTGGAAAAAAGTGAAGACGCTGGAAGAATTCCAAGTCAGGTCCGAGAAATACATCAACATGGAAGAGGCGGGAACATTGAGGTCAGCCAATCAAAACCCTACCCATAGGGCCCCCGAGAAAGCTAGAGAACCGGGCGAAGCGAAGCGTGATCGAGAGACCCGCCGCAAGAACCAAGACGACAAGAAACCAAAGCGGAAGAAATATGACAGCTATACCCCCCTGAACTCTTCCCTTTCCTACATTTTGAGAGAAAGAGCCTCCACCGACCTCAGGGACAAACCCCCTACTTACTCGGGGAGATAAGCTGGACTCTAAAAGATTATGCGAGTTCCATGACAGCCCCGGTCACAACACGGATGAGTGCCTGAACCTGAAGGACAAAGTCGAAGAACTGGTCAGAACCGGGAGACTGTCAAAGTACGTCGCCCTCTCCTCGGGCGACCTCCCTCGTCCACACTCACCCGTCCCAAGAAGGTCCCTCACCCCACCATGGGTCCGAGCCCGGACCCCGCCAAGGAACTGAGCCCGAACTCCTCCACGAAAAAGGAGCCCCGATCATCGTAGAAGCCCCTCCTGACGCAGAAGTCCCGACCGGAATGGCCAAGATGAAGTACGGAGGCGCCACAGGACTAACCTAGTAAGTGTTGGCTCCATCGCTGGAGGTTGGGCCGCCGGAGGACCTTCGAACAATAGTCAGAAGAGGAGTACTAGAGTCATCATGTCAGTCGCAGGGCGGCCCCGCCCAGGCTCAATTCGCCCACCTCAACAGAAAGTATCCATCAGTTTCACTGAGGACGACTATGGTGCAGACACCGGCGAAGAAGACGACCTGATCGTGGTCGAAGCTCTCATTGCAAACGGTAAGATCAGAAGAATCCTCATCGACACAGGTAGTTCCGCTGACATTATGTTTTATGATGCTTATAAGAGCCTGGGCCTGTCTGTGAAGGACCTGGTCCCCTACGACCACGACCTGGTCGGGTTCACCGGGGACAGAGTCCTTCCCTTAGGATATTTTGATACATAGCTCTCCCTAGGAGACCCTGATGTTTGCAGGACAGTGAAGGCCCGCTTCTTGGTGGTGGAATGCCCAACAGCGTACAACGCCATCATCGGTAAACTAAGCCTCAACGTCTACCGAGCCATCATTTCCACCCACCACCTCATGCTGAAGTACCCGTGGGCCGGCAGGGCGGTCTCCGTATGCGGAAACCTAACCATTGCCAGGGGATGTTATAACTCTAGCTGCAGGATAGCCAGAGAAGACCGCAAGAGGAAGAAGTCCGGCCTCGGAAAGCGAGTCGAGAACTTCCATCTCCGAGAAGGAGCCTGCTTGACCAAAATCGACCCAAGAGTGGACCAGTCTAGAGACGATCAACGCCTCAGGCCCGACGGAGAGGCCCGATCCCTCCAGATCGGCCCCAGACCCAAGCAGGTCACGAAATTAGCACGAGACCTCCCACAAGACCTGTCCACTCGACTGGAAGGGCTTCTGAAAGGTAATGGGCGTTTATTCGCGTTGTCGTCTGCAGATATGCCAGGCATCGACCCAGCGTTCTGCAACCACAAGCAAGCAGTCGACAGGAAGTTCAAACCAGTCACCCAGAAGAAGAGACAGATGAGCGTGGAGAAGCAAGACGTGATCAAGGAACAGACTAACGATCTACTTCAGGCCAGGATCATCCGCGAAGTCAAGTACACTACTTGGCTATCGAACGTGGTCATGGTGAAGAAATCTAATGGGAAGTGGAGGATGTGCGTCGACTACACCAACCTGAACAAAGCATGCCCGAAGGACCCTTTTCCCCTTCCCAGCATCGATACCTTGGTAGACAACTCCTCGGGATACGAGTACCTATTCCTCATGGACGCGTACTCCGGGTACAAACAGATCCCTATGTACCGAGAAGACAGCTTTTATAACTGACCAAGGGACATACTGCTACTCTATGCTCCCGTTCGGCCTAAAGAATGCGTTGGCACTTACCAGAGGATGATGACCAAGATTTTTGGGACCCTTATAGGGAAGTCCGTCGAAGTCTACATAGACGACATCATCGTAAAGACGTCCAAAGGAGGCGATCACGCTGCCGATCTAGCAGTCGTCTTCGAGCAACTAAAGAAACACAACATGCGCCTCAACCCGGACAAGTGTACCTTTGGCGTTAAGTGCGAAAAATTCCTCGGATACATGCTAACAAGCCGCAAGATCGAACTGAATCCGGAGAAGTGTCAAGCCATTATGAACATGAAAAGTCCCCGCACGGTCAAGGAAGTCCAGCAGTTAGCAGGACGGATGGCCGCAATCGGTAGGTTCCTCCCCAAGGCCGCCCTGCAAGCCCTGCCACTTTACACCCTACTGAAAAAGGGAGCGAATTTCGCTTGGACAGAAGTGGCCGAACAAGCTTTCTCCCGACTGAAGGAAATCCTCACCTCCCTGCCGATCCTGTCAAGTCCAAAACAGGGGAGCCCTTGTACCTATACCTGGCCGTACGAGACAAAGCCGTGAGCTCCGTCCTGGTAAGAGAAGAGTCTGGAGTCCAGCTGCCCGTCTACTTCGTCAGCCGTTCACTGAAGGGAGCAGAACTCCGGTACCAAACGCTCGAGAAAGTGGCACTCGCCCTCTTGACCACAGCCAGACGCCTCAGAAGGTACTTCCAATCTAACCGCATCATTGTTCGCACAGACCAGCCAGTCAGGCAAGTCCTACACAAACCAGATTTGGCTGGGCGCATGGTAAGTTAGTCCATCGAGCCGTCCGAACACGACATCTAGTACGAGCCCAGGCGCGCGATCAAGGCACAAGTCCTAGCATATTTCCTGGTAGAACTCACTAACGATGAAGAACCCCCTCCGGAGATCTCCTGGGTTATCCATGTCGACGGCTCGAGCAACAAAGAAGGGGGCGGCGCTGGGATCGTCCTCCAAAGCAATACCGGGATGGTAGTGGAGAAATCACTGCGTTTCAATTTCCCAACCACCAACAACCAAGCCGAATACGAGGCATGCATAGCTGGCTCAGTAACTGCTTGAGACCTGGGAGCGAAGGACATACTCGTCTGCTGTGATTCCCTTCTGGTGGTCTCCCAGGCCAACGACGAGGCCCAAGCCAAGGATCCCATTCTGGAGCAGTACCTCTCACACCTGAAGCAGCTCGCCACGACATTTAGAAAGGTAGAGTTCCGCCCTGTCCCAAGAACTCAAAACGACCAGAAGGGAAGCATCGGGAAACCTGGACTGAACGAGACGGTTATTCAAGGAACGCTGGCCCTACCTTACGTCGCGGATCCCAATCGTCCGACTGAACACACCACCATGAGCATCAACACGGACGAGGACTGGAGGGCCCCTATCATCAAGTACCTCACAACGGGCTGGCTACCACCTAGTAGACCTGAGGCCAAGAAGCTAACAAGGTGTGCGTCCTGGTACACCATCATCAACGATGACCTCTTTAAGAGAGGATTCTCCACCCCACTCCTCAAGTGCCTATGAAAGGAGCGAGCAGACTACGTCCTCGCAGAAATCCATGATGGTAGCTGTGGACATCACCCCGGAGGACGATCGCTGGCAAGGAAGGTACTCCGAGCGGGCTACTTCTGGTCCACGCTAGAGAAGGATGCCACCGATCACGTCAAGCAATGTGACCCGTGTCAAAGGGATGCCGACCTTCGCCTGGCCCCCCCTGAACGCCTCTCATCTCTGGTCTCCCCTTGGCCTTTCCACCAATGGGGGATGGACCTCCTAGGGCCCTTCGATACCGCCCCTGGACAGCTGAAGCACCTAGTAGTCATAGTGGACTACTTAACCGAGTGGATTGAGGCAGAGCCCCTCGCCACAATCACCTCTGCCCGCATACAACGCTTCTTTTACCGAAACGTTATCAGCAGATTTGGGGTGCCTAGAGTCATGATTACCGACAATGGCACCCAATTGACCTCCAAAGGATTCAGGGAATTGGTAGGTGGGCTACACATCATGCAACGCTTCACTTCAGTTGAGCACCCCCAGACGAACGGGCAAGCAGAAGCCGCAAACCGAGTCATTCTCAGGGGACTCAGGAAGAGGCTGGACGACGCTAAGGGAAACTGAGCAGAGCATCTCGACCATTTTCGGTGGGCATACCGCACCACCTCACACTCCACTACTGGCGAGAGCCCTTTCCGCCTGACGTTCGAGATTGAGGCGGTCATTCCGGCGGAGATAGGAGAACCGAGCGCTCGCAACTTGAGTTATGACCCAGAGGTGAACGACCAGCTCATCGGGGAGGACCTCGACCTTCTCGAAGAGAGGAGAGCAATTGCTAATTGCAGGGAACTAATTGCCAAGCAGCACGCTGCCATATGCTACAACAAAAAGGTCGTCACCCGGGCCTTCAGGCCGGGAGACTTGGTTCTTCGCAAGGACAGCATTGGAGCCCGCACAACCGAAAAGGGAAAGTTAGCTGCCAACTGGGAAGGTCCATACCGAGTCACTAAAGCAACTGGCAGAGGAGCTTACAAGCTAGAAACGCTCTCCGGGGAGGAAATCCTGCGCACTTGGAACGCGACCAACCTCAACCGCTACTACAGCTAGCCATAACCAATTGTCAACCGTTTAAGTACTTCAAGAATACCTTTTGCTATTTTTAAATTTCCTGTTAGTTCGAATCAATGGCCTTTTGCCCATCCTTCCTCTTGTACGAAAAGGGAAACCTTATGCTTTGAAATGAATACACGAGAAGGAATATTTTGTTAAATACCTGGCTTACGAGCACAACGGAACTCGAACAACTACGATTTAAGACCCGACGGGCATATTAAATAAAGACCTACCGGGCACGTTAATTTAAAAGACCCACAGGGCGCATAAATAAAATACCCACCGGACGCAAAAGTAAAAGACCCACCGGGCGCATTAATAAAAGACCCATCGGGCACGCTAATCAAAAAGACCCGACCGGGCATATTAATTGAAAGACCTACCGGGCACGTTAATTTAAAGACCCGACCGGGCACACGAGACGAACTGCATGATTACTAAACACGAATAAGCTGAAAAGTTCATAATATTCCGAGAATGGTAGCTTGAAACAAAAACTATTACAATGGTCCGAAAACTATTACAATCAAACACTTAGAAAGAAAAGTAAAAACAACAAGACGATATAAACTTCCGCTCAGGGAGCTCCTTCCGGAGGGTAAGGCGGGGTGAAGTTGCCCTTGGCGTCAACAGTCCCAATCTTCCCACCGGAAACAACCTTCCTGTACCCGACCGGTCCCACATTCAAGCCCGGATTGACGACCGAAAGCTGGTTCACCGCATTCTTGAAAGAAACCTTGTTGATCTTCGCTATGGTGGCCCCCAGATTTTTGTTGTCAGCCTCCAGCGCTGCTACCTTGGCTTCAAGCTCACCCTTCTCTTTCTTCAAAGTAGCAATCTGCTCAGACTCCAGCAAACGGGCAGCCTTCTCCCCGGCCAACTCTTCCTCCACCTTCTTCAACTGAGCGGCCCCGGTCACAGCCCCATCCTCGGCTAGTTTCAGCCTATCCCCCAAGTCCTTAAGAGCGGCATCCCCGGCCAGCACCTTCGCCTTCAACTGCTCATTCTCAGGCTTTGCAGTATCCAGTACTTTGTTCAGCTCCTCGATCGTGGAGCACCCCGCCTCCAGCTCCCCACTCATGGTCGCTATCAACCGGCTGTCCTCCTCCTTCTTCGCTCTGAGGTCTTCCAATTCGGACAGGGTCGACAGCTGGAGGTACCGCACGACGGAAGCAATCTTGAGCGAACCCTGCAGGGCATAGTTCAGGAGACTGTAGGGATCTTGATCACCCAAGTACTTCTGGTCGCTCTCGGTAAGAAACAGATTATTGATCTGCTCCAGATGCTCATCGCTGTTGGCCGCCCTAGGACCCCACATCGAGATAACCCTCCGAGGGGCCACCACGCTGACCGGCTCCACTCGCTCAGCATTAGAACTCTGAACATCGCCTTGAAGGATTGGACGGTCGGGCTCCACGCGGCGCCTCTTGGTGGCCGGGTCCCGAACTACCTCGCCTTCGTTGGACGAGTCTCCCTCCTTGCGAACGGGAACAGAGCCTCGGTTCCCCGATGCGGCACCTTTTGGGGGGAACCAGCGCCCTGAACATCTCCCATCAAGGCCTTCGTCGGGTCGTTCGCAGCTCCCTCCGACCCTCCTTTGACAGTCCTCTCCGAACGCTCAGGGTCGGGGGCCGACTGAGCTTCCTCTTCTTGCCCCTATACTTGTTGTTCATCTCCGGGGACCTTGTTCCCTTGGTCACCCTCCTCATCCGTAGACTCCCCGTCGACAATCTGCAGTGCTGCCAGCAAGTCCTGGTCGATATCTGCCATAGCCCCTGCACGAACACAAAAGAAGTTTGTAAGCAAGTGAAATAATAAAAAAAAAGTAAGGGGGGAGAAACAATAAAAGCATAACTTACGCAACATCTTAGCATTCCTCCGGACGCTGAAGGAAAACAAATTATAACACCGCAGGGGACGAACCGGGACTTTCTTGTCACCCTCCATAACGTAACAGATGGCACCCATCAACTGACGTTTGAAGGCCAAATCGGCCTCCGACAGGGCACCCTCGTTCGTAAAAGTGAACGACGTCACTTTCTCCTTATAATGACCAACATTCCAAGCCAACGGGAAACGCGGTCGCATTCCACCACTCGGACCCACCTCGAACCACCAAAAGGGAGGAAGCGAGGTCGGAGCCACCAGGAAAAACTTATCCTTGAAATCCTTGCAGGAATCCGCCAAGGCCTTGAAGACCGGATATGTCGTCCTCAAGGTCACCATCCCATAACCTCCATGCCCTTGGGTGTGGGCGAACGCGAAAAGATGAAAGAATAAAGGAATGGAGGGCGTCCGCCCGAAGAGAGCACACGCGACCTCGTAGCTGCGTGATGACCCGGGTTTATATGATGTTTTTAGGGTTTTTCCTTGTAGGTTTTGAGTCTTTTTCTTGTGTCTCATGTAGTGTTTCATGCATTCTCATGCATTTTTACTTTTATTTGTGCATTTGCATTAGTTTAGTAATTTTGTAGTTTTATAAGGGCTTTAGTTGCATTTTATTAGAGTTTAGGAGTCTTAGTTGCATTTTACTAGAGGCTTGGAGAATTGAATGAAGGCTTAAAGAGGAGTTAAAATGAAGATAAAATGGCTTTCAAGCGAGTTAAGAGCGCCTAGGCGTGCTCCATTGGCGCCTAGGCACCAATTGCTCTGTTCCAGTTTCTAGAATTGGCGCCTAGGCGCCAATTTCCTTCCAGAGGCACTTTTTCAGCATGGAATTGGCGCTCAGGCGCTCTGAATTGGCGCCTGAGCGCCCGGAACAACCCAGACTCGTGATTTTGCCTATAAATAGGATTCTAGTCATTTTCTTTTGTAATTTTGGATATCTTTTCATACTTTGTAAAATTCAGAGGTAGAGGATCATCTAGGAGAGTGAGAGAAGGCTTACAAGCTTGTAATTCAGGTTCTTGCCATGCTTGGCTAATCTCTCTTCTTATGCTTTGATTTTCATGTAAGACTTTCATGTTTAAGTTATAATCTTAAGTTCTTTCCCACATGATCCTCTTCTTTCCTTGAATCCCATTTTCTGAATATCAATCTAAGCTTGTATGCATGCTTTCTTTATGCTTTTCTATAATCAGAACGGAAGTTTGTTATAGATTAGGGAATCGATTTGGGATTACCCCTTCTATGCTTGCTACTAGGAATAGAGGAAGGGTTGGGGTTTGTTGGCCTGAAATTGCATGATATAAAACCTCATATAAATGACTAAGTACACAAGGAATTAGGCTTAGCTTTTAGTATGGGAGAATTGCTTATGTGAGGAATCAATAATTGAGTAATTAGGCTATAACATCAAGGAGAGATCCATGAGAACATGTGCTTAGAATGATGTGCTTGAATTGACAAGTTGAGCAAGAACCCAAAGCATGTTCTTTTCTGAGTTTTTGTTTATTTTATTCTTTGCTACTTCGACATATCTTTGATTCAATAAAACAAACCTTCAAACTCAAGGCTTGAACTGAATTTAGTCACTCACAATCCTTGTGGTTCGATAATTAAAACCGGGTGGATTCGTACACTTGCCGATTTACCAACAAGTTTTTGGCGCCGTTGCCAGGGATTGTTTGTGATTTTTGGTTTGAGTTACGAGTTTGAAGTATAGTCTACCTAAGACTATAACTTAGGGCTGAATGGGAGACAACCCATGTTTTTTTTTTCAGGTTTACGTTTTTGTTTCTTCTGTTAGTTTTTCAGGAAATAAAAGTCAGTGGAGAACACTTGGAGGCACTCCATCACTTGAAAGGAGGTTCTTTTCTTACTCTGAGTTTTAGTCCATGCATTTTTTGCATATTTTTCTTTTATAGTTTTTGTTTATCCTTTTTGATCATGCATAAAGTCTTTTAAACCTTGGTCATTACTTTCTTATACTCAAATGACATGTTTCCAAGTTTTTCTCTCTCACATGATGCTGGTTTTGAAAGTGTTTTTAAGTGGATACTTTGTGCTTTCTTTTGGGGAGTGATTGTATGTTTGGGAAAGAGAGGGAAAGACTTCGGCCTTCTATGTGTTGTCTTGATGATAGAGTTGAAGTGAGTCCACAAGGGTCCATCTTTGACCATTCACTATATAATTTCCCTGGAGGATCCTGACTCACTTGCACTTCTTGGTTCTGTGTTTCATTTCTCTCACCCTTGAGAGTAGCTCTATGAGACTTGCATCTTTGAGATTGGTAGGTTTTCTTGGACTTCAAAGTTTGTTTTATAACATCTTTGTCCCTAGTTAACCCTTTTGAGCCTCATGGAGAATTCTTTGTTACCAATGTTATTTGGGCTGGATGATGGGTTGGATACAATGTGGAGTTGTGGTTCTTAAATCTTAATGGAGCTTGTTTATGAAAAATGCAACTGTCTCTTGCCCCAAAGAAAAAATTGAAAAAAATTGAAAAGAGAAAATGAACTCCATGGCCGGATGGAGTTCCAAACAAAAAAA
Organism: Lotus japonicus; assembly: GCF_012489685.1. NCBI lineage: Eukaryota > Viridiplantae > Streptophyta > Magnoliopsida > Fabales > Fabaceae > Lotus > Lotus japonicus. The sequence goes on from NC_080041.1 coordinate 76,249,077, forward strand.
GTCAAAAGAAAAAATGAACTCCATGGAATGGGTGGAGTTCCAAAAAAAGAAAAAATTCTGAAACAAAAGGGGGTTGAGAGACTTGTGTGCTAAGTATCAATTGCTTTAAGCTCCGGTTTTCATGAAGGACCACACTCAAATTTTGTGCAGCCTTAGTCTTCCTTAGGGACCACCTACCTTGTGCTTTACCTAGCCAACATTACAACCCTTTTGAAGTCTCATTGAATAATGCATTGTCAACTTTAGTTGCTCTTGAGTGAATGATTCTCAGAACCTATGAACTTGCTTGTGTGCTCAGTGCACTAAATTATTGTCTCATGCTAGGATGTTAGTTCTAAATGCTTCTCAAAGTGGACTCTAATTCTTCTTTATCTAAGAGTTGCATGAAGTTGATTGTTGAATCTTTCTCTTGGAACTAACTACATTCACTTGATCCCCCGGTTTTCTAAAACAATATCCCTATTTTGGCATGTGTGTTAGGAGTAATTCTTTGTGCTTGAGGGCAAGCCAATCTTAGTGACGCTCGAGGGCGAGCTGTCGTTGAGTATAGTGGTGTGATGACCCGGGTTTATATGATGTTTTTAGGGTTTTTCCTTGTAGGTTTTGAGTCTTTTTCTTGTGTCTCATGTAGTGTTTCATGCATTCTCATGCATTTTTACTTTTATTTGTGCATTTGCATTAGTTTAGTAATTTTGTAGTTTTATAAGGGCTTTAGTTGCATTTTATTAGAGTTTAGGAGTCTTAGGCAATTTCCACTTGTTTTGGAGCCTTTGTGCAAAACTGACCTTTAAGTTTCAGGATATTTTCCAAGCTTGTTCATCAAGGTTTCAGGTTGAATCAGCTGAAGAGGGAAGGTCTAGAGGCTTGGAGAATTGAATGGAGGCTTAAAGAGGAGTTAAAATGAAGATAAAAAGGCTTTCCAGCGAGTTAAGAGCGCCTAGGCGCCAATTGCTCTGTTCCAGTTTCTGGAATTGGCGCCTAGGCGCTCTGAATAGGCGCCAATTGCCTTCCAGAGGCACTTTTTCAGCATGGAATTGGCGCTCAGGCGCTCTGAATTGGCGCCTGAGCGCCCGGAACAGCCCAGACTCGTGATTTTGCCTATAAATAGGATTCTAGTCATTTTCTTTTGTAATTTTGGATATCTTTTCATACTTTATAAAATTCAGAGGTAGAGGATCATCTAGGAGAGTGAGAGAAGGCTTCCAAGCTTGTAATTCAGGTTCTTAGCCAAGCATGGCTAATCTCTCTTCTTATGCTTTGGTTTTCATGTGAGACTTTCATGTTTAAGTTATAATCTTAAGTTCTTTCCTACATGATCTTCTTCTTTCCTTGAATCTCATTTTCTGAATATCAATCTAAGCTTGTATGCATGCTTGCTTTATGCTTTTCTATAATCAGAACGAAAGTTTGTTATAGATTAGGGAATCGATTTGGGACTACCCCTTCTATGCTTGCTACTAGGAATAGAGGAAGGGTTGAGGTTTTTTGGCCTGAAATTGCATGATATAAAACCTCATATAAATGACTAAGTACACAAGGAATTGTGCTTAGCTTTTAGTATGGGAGAATTGCTTATGTGAGGAATCAATAAGTGAGTAATTAGGCTATAGCATCAAGGAGAGATCCATGAGAACATGTGCTTAGAATGATGTGCTTGAATTGACTAGTTGAGCAAGAACCCAAAGCATGTTCTTTTCTGAGTTTTTGTTTATTTTATTCTGTGCTACTTCGACATATCTTTGATTCAATAAAACAAACCTTCAAACTCAAGGCTTGAACTGAATTTAGTCACTCACAATCCTTGTGGTTCGATAATTAAAACAGGGTGGATTCGTACACTTGCGAATTTACCAACACCGCGCACAAAACCCTATCCCCCCGGGTGAAGCTGGGAAGGAGGCATCATCATGTGACGGAGCACGTCGACCTGGAAGTTGGTGAGCGGCATCACCTTCACCTTCTTCATCGTATAAATGTGCGTATAGATGCCGAAGGGAGGGGTTTGAGGGAGCCTCTCTGTGGCCCCAGGGGCGTAGACGTCATGATCAAGACCGATCTGCGTCTGAGAAAGATAATACTGCTTCCGGAAGTGTCCCTCGTCTTTGTTTGCATAACAGGACTCGGTCTTCAAAATCTCCCGGCACTAGTCGTCTAACACTTTCATGTCCCCTGCTAAATGGGGGTACTTTACCCGGTCGATCTTCTTCCGTTTCGGAGCGTCCTTGCCAGACTTTGGCTTAGAACTCTCTCCAACCGCTTTACCTTTTTTCTTATGGGATGGGCACCGGCCATACCAAAACCTGCGCAAGGGAAAACGTCGTATCAATATCTAAACTAATTTAAAACGACTAAAAGGGGAAACCCGCCAGGGTCCACCTTTGTCCCCGGCAGGGAAAGCAAACTCTACACCGGCCGGACGGTCCGTGGACCATCCCTCCGCCGCATGGGGGGAGGAGACCACTCCAGCCCGGGAATACACAACTTAGAACTTCTCCCTAGAAGATGGAAGGAGGAAGGAATGAAAGGAAAAGGGAGAGGGCGAAGGAAACTTACAGGAAAGTTGAAGCGTGGGGAGAACGACCACCGAGCGATTAAGGACGACCACCGCGAGAATAACGTCTGACGGAGGAAAGCTTGGAACCTTTAATCGGAGAGAAAGAGGATTCAGGATGCGAAAAAGCACAAATGATTTCCTCCCTTTCCCTTTTATAGGAAAACTAGGGTAAGGGAAACGACGTTTCACCAAACCCTACTATTCTCATGATTACGCTAGGGGAAGCGGGAAAAACCCCTCTAATCCACACTCTCCACGTCACCAAAGGGAAACGAAACGATGCGTGCCATGCTGTTTCTGGCGCATTAATTGCACCTGCAAAACGTCTTTTCACTTTACTATTCCCTGCCGTTGGAAATTCAAAGCCACCCGGCCACTCCTGACACGGTAAGCCTCCGCTCGTCCCCAACTCCAGTTCGACCAGAAAGGCAAAATAGCGCTCATCCAGAGAAATGCGGATTCGTCCAGTTGCAGCACCGAGTCGTTCAAGGAGACAAGAACACACTCGTCCGGATAAATGCGAACACGTTCATCTAAAAACACCAGATCGTCTGGGTGGGCACGTGCCCGTTCGTCTGTAGAACTGGCTCGTCCGACACGACCCGACGGACCACCATTCTCAAGCTCATGCCCCACTAGTACAGTGGGCCAGAGCTGGGGGACTACTGTTCTGGTAAGGCTCGATTGTGGACTGCCAAGGCGATAAAACACTGCCCGAAAACCCCTCCCCAGGGGTGCCACTTTTAAACTCATGCTCCACCGAGACAATGGACCAGAGCTGGGGGACTACTGTTCTGGGAAGCCCCGAGCACGGACGACTAGGGCAAGAACCAGGACAAGCTCCGGGAACCCCCTAGCGCGGACGAACAGGACAGATGCCGCCCCAAACCGAGTGAGACCTCGGCAGGGTTCGGGGCGCTCACCTGGCAGGGACGAACGCCCGACTAGGGTGCCCTACCCCAAGATAACGAGGGGGACTGATCGCCTACAGGACGACCACTACCAGGGACGGTGCCCTCTCCGAAGCAAACCACCAGGACCGTCCCACTGTACGGGACCCCACCACCTAGGAGTTGACCTAGGCCAACCACCCTACAGAACTAGGGTGGTTGGGTGTGGATCCCAAGAAACTCTGGGCCGTTAGATCACTGTTTACAGCAGGGGAAGCAGAGCATCCAACGACCCGGAACCCACCGGTACGAACCATGCATGATGTTGCATGGTTCTAACCCTAATATCTCTATGTGTATATAAAGGAGGCTCCTTCCCTACACCAAGGTAACTGATTCTCTTCACTTCATCCCATCCTTTCTTCATACCCTTACTTTCTTTGGCATCAGAGTCCCTTGCAGGAACCCCTCCCAGGATCGTCCAGCTCGCCGGCTCACCATCTCTCCGCCCCTCTCCGCTACTCCCTCTCTCCGAGTAGCTTGGTCACCCTGATCACCAACAAACGCCCACAAGCTGAGATTTTACAAGATTTTACTGAATGCAAAGGAATTTAAACACTCATGAGGATGTGAGAGTTAAAGACATGTAGCTAATTGTGCCAAGTTGGTGGAACCAAAATTTGATGTGAAGCATATGAGATAAGCGGTTATTATGATCATATATCAATAATATGACTTTTTTTTTTGAACGAATCAATAATATGACTTTATTACCGGGATTATGCGCCAACTAAAGACATGGCTCCTTTTTCCCCTTTTTGTCTCCGTTCATGAAATTTCCCCCTGTATTTCCTCTTTCACTGTGTTAACGATTTTCATTTGTTCTTTTGTATCATAAGATATCTTTAATTTTTTTCATGCTACTGCGTTGATTGTCGATCTGCATATATCTCAGACATGACTTGTCAAGAACATGATCCATATCAAAATTAATTACATTGTTAACATGACTAGCTTGGCTACTCCTTGGCTTTTCCACAATTATAATGTTATATATGTACTATGCTATAATAATATCATACTTTAATCTGAACTTTACACTGTTATTAACCTAGTACGTATGATTTTCACATGTAAAAGTGAAAAAGAAAATGCAAGAGGGGGTGCAATCTGACGTTTTTATTCTTCAGGTACAAAAGGCTCAAGCATAAGCCAGTTCCTGCGACCATGACTTCATCTTATCTCACTGAGGATAAACTGAAAGATGAGGGTGGATTTCATTTTACTCTCAAAAAGTTTAACCCTTTAATTATTATATAGATTCTTTTATTTGCTTTTTTGGCTTGTTTTTAGTTACTAATCTATACTAGACTTTCCTTTCTTCTGGTATTAACTAGCTAGGCTAGTCCTAAACTCACAAATCGATCGCAGAAAGCTTAGGATGTTGTGGTTCTCTTTTAGGTTAAAGGATTCACTCAGTTAGTACCTTTAAATTATAGTTATTACCCTAGGATCACCCTTTTGTATATGTTGATTTTACTTGAATTACTTATGGATCAGTGAGAGGCTTAAGTCTAGAGCGCAGAATGAGTCAAACAGATTTAGATGAGAGATCTCATCACAGGCTACTTCCCCCATTATGGTCGACCTGACCTCATTAGCATGGGGAATCTCATCCAGGGCCGGCCCAAGGGTAAAGCGATCCAAGCAAGGGTTTTAGGCCCCCCAAAAAAATTTACTAGTAAAAAAAGCCCCCAATTTTTTTAACTAAGTTAAAAAGACCCCCAAAATTAAAATTAATAAAATATGATCTTAGATCAACAATGTCTGAACAAATGTTAAATGAATTAGTTTTATTATCAATTGAAAAAGACATGTTAAATCAAATTGATTATGATAATTTAATAAATGATATTGCATCTCAAAAAGCTCAAAAAATAAATTTTAAATAAAAAATTATTTTATGTAAAAAATTTCTTTTTAGGTACACTTTAAAGTTTGTTTTATGCCTTATTTGGTGTTGGGCCGACCCTGATCTCATCACCAAGGGCGATCTCACCATCAGGCGACCTGATCTCATCATCTTCACGAGTGGCCTCTTCGTCATGCGGTCTCATCACGTGGGTTGCCAAAGAGCATTTATACTTTAAATATTTCATAATATTGAATAGGTTAAAGCGCACTCCCTTAGTACCCAGCCCTTGGAGCCACATGGGCAGGGTTACACAATGAGTTAGAGTTTTGCTTGTATATAGAGTGGATTCGTTGAAAGAAAATTGCATATTCACTTTAAATATACAAGAAAAGAGATTGAGTTCAACATTCTTCTTTGATTTTTAACTTTTCTCTCGTGGGTCCACCGCGTGAACAACTGATCTTCAAAACATGTTTGTGTTAAGTTTGAACTCACAAAATCATCTCCCCTCCCAATTTAGATCAACGTTAGAAGATTTGATTCATACATAAATGATTATACTAAAATCACATATGGTAAATGTTACATAAAATAATGTGATTTATGGTTGAATATCTATATGAAAAAAATGATATTTATAGGCTAATGTTAAGAAATTTAGTTGTAAAATCTAAAAATTAATAATGGTTAACGCAAAAGCAACCATTTGTTGCTAGTAGATCAAGTTCTTGACTCCTGAGATCAATTTTATTGGTATACTCAAACATCATTTTAACTGGTTAGAATTAATTTTGATTCTGGTTTCTAAACACGCTGTTAGTGTATGTCTGAAATCCTTGTATTCTATAATTGATTCTAAAGATAAAATTAATTCTAAGAAGAAACTTTTTACAATAGCTTCAATGAAACAGAATTAATTCTAAAGACAAATAAGCAGATATAAACATGTCTGTATAAACGAGTTTAATAGCATATGACAATCAGCTGGTAACTCTGAGTAGCTTTTACATTGTGTAGTTGGCAAGGATGTAACCATGCATTAAACCTACCAAGTTTAATAACAAACGCACACTATTATTTATGTTATAATCTAGCTTTCCTTGTTTTGATTTAATTCCTTCTTATTTGCTCTTGCAGTCGGTACAATAGTATATCCTCACATCACAACATGCTTTAACTCTAATAATGCTTTGCTTCACCTATCAGTGTCCCCTGCAAACACATTCACTCCCATACGGCGTTGCAAAGTGATCATATTAAAGTGATAAAATTTTCAACGGTTCTGGATAGTGTAGTTAGTCAGTGTTAGCAATGAATTATGAAACTCTTTAATTTGTGAGCTAGTACTATGCTACAACGTTACCCTTTTTAGTTCACTTATTTGATTTGAAAGTGATTATTAATTAGTGGTTTCAGCCTCAGCTTCCATCCATTATATGCTTCATTGACTGGGTAAAGTATACCACTTTGGAGAAAAAAGAATAATTTAATGTTTCTTGGTCTCTAGTTAGCAATCAAGGGTGAAATAGGGGTATTATTCACATGGCACTACCTAGATTGAAGCAGCATGCCACCAATCATGTTTTTTCTTGCGATATATTTTAGTATTTTTGAGTTACATATATGGTTTTAGAAATTTTGATAGATTACTCCAACAATTTTGTGGTCATGCATGACCTTGATTCCAACAATTTAACTGACTTCACCTAGCTAATGCCTCTATTTGTTGGTTTTGGACGCAAACATCAGTTGTGGTAGGAAAAATGTGTGTTATTTTTTAAGGGGAAGAGATACTTGCATTCACTCACTAGAAACTGAGGCAATACTTCAGCTTGCTTACGCCCATCGGAGACACAGAGCTTAGGAAACCTCGGGCCCAAGTTGCTAGCCTGTGAAGAACGACGCAGCCGCCATAAGCTCACCTCTATCATAGGAAAAATGATAGGAGATATGTGTATGAACGTATTGTTTAGTAAAAAATGGTTATCAACTCAAAATCAATTATGAATTGGTTGAATTGATTTTAAGTGAAGTGGAATTTTATAAGTTTCCTGCTCAACAAAATTAATAATGAGTGAGTGTGAGGTTCACTAAATTTCTAAATAAATACTAATATATTCAACATTTAAAGTGATTCTATTTTCTAATCTACTATATGCTACCGATCATGTTTTTTTGGTTGTCTTTTGTAAGTATATCTCGCCATATTTTATCAAGCTCTATGGCGAACATTGCTATCACCATCAGAGCAAAGGTTAGAAGTTCTTGAAGGACTATTTCTAAAAGGACAAAACAAAATACATTCTTAGTTAAGGGAAATTCGGGATGTTTTCAATTTTTGTTTGTTTTTAACTATGAATTTCAAAATAAAACGTGTTCAACAAAAGGTAAATGATTTTTTTAGTCTCAAAATGATTTCAACTAACTTTTTAAAACCACAATAAATGATTTTGTGATATGATTTTTAGTTTCAAAAACGTATAACACCTTTATCGATCCCCACCATTTTCCTATATCTCTTATTTTCACCATCACCATTGCCATCGTCACTTGATGTCCTTTACCACCGCAGCTTGATACGCCTGCCCATTGCCACCCCTCAACAACCTCCACCACCCTTACCACTGCCACCATTTTGCACCTCCATCTCCGCCACCTTTTTCCACTCTTTGTCGTCACGTGATACACATCACCACTGCCTTGTACTACATCTCTTTTGTCATGCTACACCTTCCACCACTTTATCACCTTCAGAGATCCTTCATCACTGCCACTACTTGGTGCTGACTACCATCATTTTCGGTACCCTCTGTTACTTCCTTTGGCACCATCCACCACCATTTCCATCCCCATCACTGCCAACTTTATCCTCACCATTTCAAACCTAAGACCCTCAACCATAGCCTCTACCTTTCACCCTCCATCACCACAATTGCGTGCACCATCCATCACCACAATTGGCACTCTTCATCACCGACCTTCCAAATAACATCATCCACCTCTCACTACCACTACCATCACTTGACACTCACCCACCCACCGCTGCTGCTCTTCCACGATTCAACACCCTTCATTACCACTATGGATTGGTTTAGCCCTTCGAAGCTAGGGCTCGCCTAGAAGAGTGCTGGTATCGAGTGAGTCATGTCAAAATGGCCTTGAATAGTTGTGGTGAGTGACGACACCTAATCGAGATAGGAGATACGCATCATCCTTAGTAGTTAGGAATCGCTCTCCATGTCGACGATTCAACTCATGTTGGGCGAGCGACACACCTTTTTAGAGGGGACTCAGTTTATTCCTCAGATGCTCGACTCAATTTGGGCAGAGCACACCGTCCATCACCGCATTTGACACTCTTCGTCACCGACCTTCCACATAACATCATCCACCTCTCACTACCACCACTTGACACTCACCCACCCACCATTGTTGCTCTTCCATGATTCAACACCCTTCATTACCACTATGGACTGGTCGAGCCCCTCAGAGCTAGGACTCGCCTAGAAGAGGGCTGGTATCAAGTGAGTCATGTCAAAATGGCCTTGCATGGTGGTGGTGAGTGAGGACACCTAATCGAACCTAGGACGACCACTCGAAGGTGTTAGGCTAGAGACATATTTCCTTAGTAGTTAGTAATCGCTCTCCGTGCGGACGACTCAACTCATGTTGGGCGAGCGACACACCTTTTTAGAGGGGACCCGGTTTATTCCTGGGATGCTCGACTCAATTTGGGCTGAGGCATTTGTTTAACAATTTTAAAACTGAAAACTAAACCATTCCAAACAGGGGGTATAAGTTATCAATATATTTGAGTAAATAACTTAATTAAACACTTATCTCAATAAGCTCTTATTATATAAACACTTATTCACAAACTTATTTTAAAACTTGTTGAAATAATTTCAAAAGAACTTATAAATTTCTTCACTTTAAGAAAGAAATCGAAATTTTTTGAAGGGTAAAATAAACTCATAACATAATAATACAATAAGCACTTGTTATATAAAAATATGTGGGCATTTGAATTTATGTTAAACTCAACATGTATCCATCTTGAAGTTAATGTGTCAAAATCCAGCTTTTCCGATCCACGTTAAATTCAACGTGGTAAATTCTAATTTCTCTATTGGTGCCTTGACAAGAGTGTGGTAATGAATAGAAGTCTCATAAAAAATGACACTCCTGATAATTGAACTTTCAATTTTTGAGTTTAAACAACTACTTTTAACTACTATGACCGGTTGGGTAAATAACTATAACATTGTCTAAACTTTCTTTGTTGTTTTTAAATACTTTGTGCATGAAAATATTAAAAATATTATAATTCACTTCCTATAAACAAATATTTGAAAATAAGACAAAATTAATAAGTCAACTATTGTTAGATAAACATTAATAAAATCAAACAATATTTCCTGAAAACAACCGCCAGTCCCTAATTAACTAATTGGTCCCTTAAAAAGACTTGGGATTGCCATAGTGATTGCCAACTCGGGATCTTAACATTGGTGCTAAAATAATCTATAGCTTGAATTATTGAATTGAGCCATTCATCTTAAATATATTATTTTGAAGAAGAAATTATGGGAGAAGCTATTATGAATAACTTACAACGGAGAATTGATTTTGAATGGTTTAAAGCAGTTCCAAACAGAATGCAAATTGTGGATCCAAACATGTTATCAAAATTGAACTACTTTTATACATTTAGTGGGGTTGGTGTTAAACTAATTAGTTTCAACACTATGTACACCTTCACCAATAATTGATTATGGTTGAGTTGGGTGAGTGACTAGTGATCAGAACTAGAATCAGAGGCATTCTAGTCGCAAACTCACAAGCCATGGTACCAATTCCACAACTTCAACCACAATGTAATTGGAATAGAAAAAAAAGGACTATATATACTAATTAAACTAGCTAATTCCCCTGTAGCTACGCACCATGCCCTCCGGCTCGAGTGGTGCTATGGTCACAACTGTTTCTAGTAGCACCGGATCCAGAAGGTTTGGTGTGACCACAACAACAGAAAGTTGAGGTTGAGATGATGAGGTAGTAGCCCCAACAATCTTCTCACAAGTCTCAATAAGGCACTGTCTGCACTTGGGGCATGATGAGTGTGAGCTTAGCCACTTGTCAATGCATCTCACATGGAACCCGTGGTTACACTTAGGCAAAATCCTCACCTTTTCACCATTGGTGAACTCTGACAAACATATCACACACTCTGAGTCCAAACTTGGCAAATTCAGTTCAGCAGAGTAACTTACTACAGGGAAAGTCTTGAGAGCTTTCTTCTTGACTCCAGTGTTTGCTGCTCTAGTTGGAGAGTTGGTAACTGAGTCACCTATGACAACTAAATTGGAACATCTTAGTGCACACCTTATGATGGAGTTCAAACCCAGCGAGCAAATAAGAGCACACAACAGGACTGAGAGGACCATAATAACATTTGCATCAAAATTACCATCCCCAAGATATGCTTTTTCTGAATCATGGCTGATTGTTGAAGCTGGGGGGTTTGCTTGAAGGAGCAATCTTCTTGAGTGGAATCCTTCAAGAAGGTCATGTAAGAGTGGTGAAGTGAAGGAAGTAGAAGAATCCATGTTTTGTATTTTGTTTGAGGTTTGTTTGATGAGTTTGTTTTGGGGTTCTGTCTGAGGTTGCCTCTAGTGACTATTTATATTGAGGGAAAGTTCACATGTGGTGTGTGTGTTTGATTGCAATGTGGAATTGTTAATTTATTACAAATTGGTAACTGGTTGCTTGAAATATAGAATATTCATAATAAGGGTTGTGCTCATAATGAGGTATTTAACTATTTTACCTCTATGTTCTTGTTGATATAGATGGACTATTATATGGATACTCCAATGAAACTTTTGTAGTTGCCTTTCTAATCAAAATGGGGTCCACTCAATTTCAATCCCACCTTACACAATGCAAGATGTGCCGCGTGGCAGTTTAGTTTCATGTACTAAGTTTTTTTTAAGTACAAATTAATGTATCATTATTTATTTCATTTTGAAAGTAATCTAATCCCACAATGAAGAGTATATACTTGTTTTTCATGTATGTTATAGTGCTGTTCCCTCAAGGACCCACCAGCACATGAAGGAAAGCTTCCTAATGAAATATGTGCTTTTTGATTAATTTCAAGGCTCATTCATGTCCCATCTTTTGGGTCCCAAAAGGTTGAGCTCTAATATGAGCCAACTGGCCTTATCTATGCTTGCCCACTGGAAAGAGTTTTGCCCAAAGCAATTTCTTTTCCTTCACTTAGTCATGTTATGCAATGAATGAAGGTTCTAGGGTGGAACTCCACTCCTACAATATGGTCATGGGATTATTCACTGCTTCTAAAAAGGAAGTTCCTGGCTATATGATGTTGATTTGCAATTTGATCCTCCTGTCAACTCTAATCAAATTTAGTTGATTGTTTTAGTTTTATGGGAATCTTAGGTGACTCTATTATCTTTGTTTTGTCAAAACCTCATTATATGACAGGTCAAGTTGTGATTGTGATGAGGCAAGTGGCATTTACAATTTGTCCAAACATTTAGAATCAGAACGGCAGAACCCATCACTTAAAGAAATTTGGATGTTGTGGGAATTCTAAATTCACTTAAGTTAAGGGACCTCAATTGTTTTATTTTGATTGGAGGACCGTGGTTTAAATATGTTGATTTTAAATGTATAATAACCTCTATAAATCAGAGTATAAAAATCAGATAACCTTGAGCCTTGACTTCAGTGAATGCAGGAAACTATACTGGGAATTCAGTACTTCACTTATACGGCGTGTTTATATGTTGGCCTAAAATTCAAAACAATAACTCTAAAAGTTACACTTTATATCTTCTTACAAAACTGATTATGGAACTCCCAATCATATAATCAAACACGTTCAGTAGTTAAGTGTATCTGTATGTTAAATTTCATATACTAGTCTTAGTCTATGTGCACCTGTTGACCTCAACTTACATATATCCCATGTATGTATCATTATCAACCCTATTGTATTTGTGCATATTTGGTATATAATATATGATTGCAATATGTTAGTGGTCTATCAGATCAGAATACTATACTTTTATAATATCCAAATTAAAGTGTTGCTGTATATATTCCGTCGGCATATGTAAGACATAGTGTTGAGATTTTCACATCATGGGCAAGTGGTTAGATTCACAATCTCTTGGGATTTTGACTTGTGGCTCCTGAATAAAGCAGGATATGTAGTTTATGCATAAAATTTGATCAAATTGGCTAAATGTAAAAGCCAAATTTGATCTCAATCTGATTCTGTTTGTCTTCACTGAACTTTTTGGCTTTAAAATCGGTTATTCAAGGTGGAAATTAAGTACTTACGTTCTGAATTTGATTTGGATTAGATATTATAAAACTTATCAAGGTACGTGGAGACAAGTTGAGTAGGGGTTGCTTTTCCTTTGCTTTTCTTTTCATTTTTTAGCTGACTCGTCTAGTTTGAATTAAAGTATAACTTTGATGATCATGAAACTATACGAGGAGGAAGTGTATCACAGTCTATATTAATATGTTTAGATGAAAAATTAAAGGTGCTTGATTTGGTACCTTAAGTCAGATTAAGGTGCGGTACAAAAAATGAGTTAGTTCAATAATAAAAACTCATATATCGATTAAAATTTTGATTTTGTTATATCATAGTAATGTTGTGTTCCATTCTTAGGGACGTGAAATATGTGAGTTGCGTTTTCTGAGCTTTGTTCATCCATCAACGATGATCATTTTACGTGCATCTCCATCACCATCATTCGTTTCCACAACTCGTCTATTTTTCATTAAAAAATTAATTTCATGAGATAAAATTAATTGATAAGTGAAGTAAAATCTAAAGATGTAGTATTTACCTTGAATAACATTATAATAGTCTATTAAATTACTTAATACGGGTACCCCACCAAAAAAAAATTCAAGTTACCACATAATTTACTAAAAAAAATTAAAATGTCTTAATTTTAGTTTTACATTGTTCTGAATTGGTAGATATGTTTATGGTTTGATTCTTTAAAATTGTTTTATATTAGTTCATATGTACAAACAAAGTAACATGAGTTATATTTAAAATAATGATAGATTAATTAATCATCAGATAATTCGAATAAAAGACGAAATCCTAAGTAACATTTCTTATAGAAAATAGCTGGTCTGGTGGGTGGTTCATATGACACATCTCTCTAGTCCACTTAAGTAAAGTCCCAAGTTTGAATCACCTAATAAAAGCAATCCACCGAAAGAATTAGCCATGCCACGAAGTAGATGTTCCGGTTTGAATATGATTAACACTTATAGACTATACATGTGTTGTACCATATATATATATATACACCTACTTAATTGTTTTTATTTTCTTCAATTTGATTAGCAAATCAGACTCTTTTTCTCGGTCCCGTTATGTGGACATACGGTCCCCTCGTCATATGGTGACACACGTAAATTGTAATGGTCTTTGAAGAATAACTTAAATAGTAAGAGCTACAGGACATGCGGGTGCATAATTGACCGTGCAAAGGACAACCCTGGAAAAAAAAATTGAGTGATAAAAAATAACTTTAATTGTAACGGTTTTCTAGTTTGTGAAATCTATGTTGTATCATATAAATTGGAGTTCTCAATTTGGAGAGTGAAACTATAATGAAAAGTCTTAACACTTAACATAGACTAATCCATGAACCGAAAATAACATAGACTAATCGAAAAGCTGAATCTCAAGTTTATTGAGAGGACCGTACAACGGCACAAGTATGCTTTTACTATTTTGCTCTTTTTGTTATCCGATTATTGCAACTTGTTACCTGGATGCATATCTATATTATGGTGTGTTGGATCTCACTATGGTCATTGTTGTTGTGGACCCCTGGCCTGCATATTCATGAAAGAGAGAAAGATAAGGGTAAGAGCAAAATTAAAAGATCAGTGGGAAAACAATAATTATATATCTATGTATGAAGATTTAGAGATGAATGGATTATCTCCTTTTGCTGATTTTGTTGTTTGTGAATTGTGATCAATTATAAACAAATGTGATGCACGTGCTTTGTCTTCAATAATCTGGATATGTATCAACACACTTTTTTGCCACACTTGAAAAATATGTTGATCTATGTCGGCTATTTCTCATGATCTGGTTGGTGAGATATACCAATTCTTATTTATGGGGAAATAAGTGTAAAGGTTATGAACGATATCAGAGATAAAAGGACAACTACTGTATAAGATTTTGTGAGAAAAGAGTAGAATCAGAGTGTGAAATTCTGCAGTAATTGACTGTGCTACACGCACATATTTATAGAAGAGGTTTATATGTCATATTTTAAAAGATTCAATGAGTGTGTTTTTGGATATCAGTTGAATGCGTTTTGGATGAACTTTTATCTTAATTTATAAGAAGAATTTCGTTCATTTTTTATTTCGAAGTAAATACTAACGTTTATCCGAATTGATGTCAACAAGTATCTAAACATAGCCTAATTCAATAACAAAAAGAAACAAACTGGATTCGATTAAAGTTAACAGTCAAGTGTTGGTGAATTAACTGATAAATACTTGAACATCTTCCTATATTTGAACTTTGAACTTAAATTTTGGTTATGAACACTGTAGACTTAATTAGAACTGGAATTTGCCTTGAGTCTAGCAATTTGACATGTTGCTGGAATGTGATGAATGTACAATTACTTAGCTATTACCTTTTCCTAAACATAGAACAAGTCAAGCTTAAAATTATTAATTCTATTATGGAGGAGAAGATATGCTCAAAGGAGCATTTATTATGATTATCTTATCACAATAGATGGCCAGAGTACACTGAAATTTTTGTTAAGAGGAAAGTTATCCAATTGCTTTCTTCTACTATCACAATTCACAACTATGCACCTATATTCTACTTCTATGCTTGATTTTCTATGTTCTAACTAACAACTAGTTACTTTTTGGAGGACCAGACAACAAGATTTAACTATTACAGCAGTAACTGAATTAATTGATTGAATACAATCATGTGACACTAATACTATGCTTCTCTTTCTTTTTGGTCAAAATACTATGCTTCTCTTATGATGATTAATCACACAGCAAAAACAAATAACAACCACACTATTTTGTATACCAGGTGACAAAATGATTTTTCTCTCTGAACAATTTTTTTTTGATCCTTACTAATACTTTGAACTTCTCATGTTCTTTTAGATTAATTATTTTTTCTGATGGGGTATTCAACAATAACTTTCCAAGCTTACAAAAGCGAATGCATCTAGGATCAGAAGATAAAATAACATCAAATTAGATACAATAACTACTTGTGCAATTGTGCATGAAAAGGCAGTGACTAGGGTCTCAAAACTCAGTGACAATGCTTTTGAACTATGAACGTTATGCAGATCTTTCATGTTGGGATGCCCAAGTGTAACCATAAGCATTTCATGTATTTTATCCAAGTGTGATGTGCCCCAGAAGGCTTATTATCATTTAGATCAAAACTTAAACAACAAAAAGTAATTTATTCACATGTATTTACAAAAGGAAGAACAGATTCCTGAGGTGGTGACCCAATTTGTCAAATGGAAAAGCTGTACAAGTTTTACTGCTATAACATCTGCATATGCATGTTACACAGCAGAAGCAGTGCACTATATCTGTTGCTTACTGCCGCGCATAAGTAACAAGTTTTTCATCTCTCTGTAACTGTAGAACTCTTCCAATGCATCAGCTGTTGTTTTCCTATTCATTGTCGACATGATGCTCGCTTGATTTAGCCCATCTACAACCTGATTGGGCTCTTGAATGCTGTTATTGCTCAAGGTTTCGGGACGTGTGCCCGGTGACAAGTGTTCAGATGTCGAGAAGTCTTGATGCAGAGGTGCCGCTTTCTTCAACATATGTACAAGTGCACCAACTGCAGCATCTTGGGACTTTCTGATAGGAAGGAATTTTCCAGCTTCAAGCACCTCAGCTATTTGACCATGATCAAAAGATTCCGCTCTGATGCAAGTACAAGAAAGCATATTCAAAATTCTAAATAAAAGGCAAATGCTGGCACATTTTATGACACATATTTCAACAAAACTGAGAAAATATTGCCAGATTCTACAAACAAACTTTTTAAAATCCTGACTCAACTAAAAAGAGATGTAAAAGGATTTCAATTGTAGTCAGCACAAGTATCAAGTAATTAACAGAATGTTAACCCAGCTTGGCCAACCCAATCTTCTAGCATAAGATTACAAACTAATCAAAATAACTATCTTCCTATTTCTGTTTTTCTATTATTATGCAAAACTCAATTCTTAATGGTAGCATAGTAAAAACCAGCTGACAGATTTAAAATAGTCACTAAATTACATGAAATGTCTGAGAAGATACAACACACAATGCATTTTGTCAAGTAAAGTTCTTGTTGTCTTTGATATACCATACCAGCAAGGTAGCAACCAGATCTAAAAACTAATTCCTACTACAAAGTACAAATGAGAAGGCCATACAAATACAAGAGATATATAGCCAGGATCAGGATACTTTTTATATTCTCAACTATATTAAATTATATCTGATAAAGCAATTCCTTCTGGATTATAGAGCAAAACAGCCGATAGCAGCCAAGTGGAGCGGTGATGAAAGTGCCCCTTCTAAGTGACGTTATAATGAGGATTGAAGAATTCCCAGGAGAAAAGGAACCTGCTACTATCAATAAATAGATTATATAAAACATCATACATGACACTATTATTTCCCAGATTTCACACCCCCCCCCAAATAAAATGTGCTGCTAGAAAAGGATATGATGGACCTTCCAGCCAATGGGAGATTTCCTGCACATTAAAGTACTAAACTGAGCAAGAATTCACCACTGATCAGATAGGAATTAGGATGCTTCCTCGTAAGTGGTATTCCATTTGTCAGGGATTCCCTACTTTCAATGATGTGGATGAATGTCAAATTTGTAACCTCCAACCCTCACATAAAGTTAAAAAGTGGTAGTGAGCTCCCATGTCCAAAAGTTCCTATCTACTCCTTACCTGTTCTGGACGATGTTAATGGCCTCGCTCATGTGTTCTACTCATGATTGTTTCAAAGAAGTTTCCATTTCAAATATGCGGAGATACGGCAGCATTGCTGCACTAATTAGTATTTCATATAATTTTTCTTTTTCTTTTTATCTTTTTTCCCTATGCATTTGGAGGGTATTCTATCCTCCCATTAGCTGTACTTCTCCCTCATTTCTATCTAGTAAATTTTCTTATTCAATAAAAACAAATCCACCGTATAGATGGGATTGAAGCCTAACCACAAACAAAACCCATCCCCCCAAAACAACTATATCAACTGGACACTTTATTTTTTCTTGGTTTGAGAAGGTCAAGAGTTTTGAACCACAGACAATTTAAAGACGTTTCTTACTACCAAGAAACCATGTAGTGCCAAATATATAAAAAAATGTTCAAAATCTTCTATTGCTGTAGGAATCATTTAGTTACTCAAATGATGTGCCCTGTTTGACAATGTGGAATTCTGAATCAATGGCATGGCAAGACTGAGGTTGTCGAAAGGACCCCCCCCCCCTCCATCTACTTCAACATTAAATAGTGGACAAATGATGAACATTTTCTTCCTTTATTCAAATCAAATATGAATAAGGATAAACAGAATCATCATGGTGATTCTGTAACACTGTCTATTCAATCCTCTCTAACATCCTTTCTGAAAATAAGTGGCTTTATTACATACAATCAGCCAGAATAGATGAAAATTTTGTGAACCAAAGAATCAGTATAAGAGAGAACAGGATGAGCGCATTAGTACAATATATCTAAGTTGAACTTTTAAGCGATAGGATTACAGTAGTCCATTAAAAAAGAAAAGGGTGAAACCAGCAGACTCAAACTACAAATATACATCAATCTCTTACTTTGAAGAAAATAAATTGCCTTAAATACCAATAATACACTTCAGAGTTCAGAAGATGAGGCAAAATAAAGGATGGTAAGCATAGTGAATCCAGGCCATTTCAATATTATTGCCATCACTGTAAGTAAATCATAAAAATCATTCAGTTTCAAAAAGCAATTGTACAGACAGGTCATCTTTTGAAGAAAAATAATTATAAAAATACGAATAAAAGTCTTCGCTACTAGTTAGATAAAGCCAAATATTTTTGAAAATCAGAATATGGAAGTGTTAAGCAGTAGCTGAATTGGAAGTGAGAAACATAGAGTTGGATCCTCCAAGTGGAGGCAGTAAATCAGCATTCAGCCATAACAAATAAAGAACAACAATTTCCCTTATTTTTTATTTCACTTTGTTTTCTATCTGTTCATCAATTTCCCCTTGGTAAATACCCCCTTTTAAGTTCATAGCCTCACAGGAAAGCAATTAGTAGTTGAAAACAAAAAATTTAGTACTACAAGACAGCCCATACAGCATGAGCAGACCAGAAGGATGTCATGACCTCATCTCACAGTAGGATAGTAGCACTCGTGTTCAACCTGATTCGCCCTCACTGAAGACAATAACAAACAAATGCCTACTAATATATGGTAATTATCTAGCAGTTACATCATACTCATGAGGAATTCTAACAACACAATATGAAGCATCAGCTACTTTTGACAAAGCAGAGATCTAGCGTTCAAGATTAACATGTAATGAAGCATAAATCCCAATGAATTTCAGTTACAAAGTACCTGCTACCAGGATCTGTTATATCATCATCATCCACATCAAAAGGACAAGTAAAATCAGTATCATCAAAATCATCCTGATAAGACCTGCTAGAGCTCCTGGAAAATGAAATCTGCGGTAAGCTGTTAGCTACTATCTTGGCTCCAGAATACTTCTGAGACTCATCTTTTCCAAGAGAAAACAACTACACAAAGCAAAAAGGTACCGGTGAAATATCAATTACTTTGAGTAAAGAAAACATTCACCGCGATTAGTATATGATACAGCATACCTTCTCAGTTGTTGTGCATGTTTGTATCACATTCCTCAAACCTCTACGCGGAGAGGATGGAGGCAAATTACGCCTATCAGTGTATCCAGGGGAATCAGAATCTTTAGTATTAGGTATGCAGACGGGAGCACTTTCAGAGCGTAAAAGTGCTTTTGATGCTAATGATCCCAAATTGTATATGGGAGGTGATGGAGAGGGAGAGGGAGAGAAGCTTGGTGAGGGGTTATAATCGTCGAAATTTGTATTCTTCTTATGAAGCAAGGACATTCCACTAGGATGAGGAGGCAAACTGTTGGGTGGATAGCAATGAAAACTAGCAAGGGAAACAGATGTGTTTGATTCTGAATATGTGGGTGAAGGGGAACAATTATTCGAAGGAGATGATGCTCTACAATGGTCATAACTCCAACTATGCCGCCTTGAAGATGGCAATGACGACGGAGTGCCGGGCAATGGCACTCTTGCCACAGGAAGTGATGGATACCTCCTCAAAGGATCAGCCATTGGACTCCCAACATAATCAGTTATAACTTGCGGGGACATAGGAGTCGAAGGCTCAGAGCTCACATCCGAGACCGAGGGACAATACATAACTGAAAGGCATAGCCTTCCAGAAGAGGTATCCACAGGGGTGAACCCAAACTTGAGCATTTTCGCCTCTTCTTTACTAGTGAAGGGCTCAACAAAAGTGGAAACCCTGTGAGCAAGGGTGAAAGCACAAATCTTCCCATTGGAATTGAGCTCCCTAAAGATCTTATATGCAGGCAAAAGCCTAACAGTAGCATACAAAGACCTCAAAAGTAAAGTTGATTTTTTATACAAAGCATGTAAGGAAGTATTGCTTGACCTTCTACTACCAGAATTAGAATCCCTAGTGGGTTTTCTGCTCTCATACTGCACAACCCATCTCTCTACAACCCTCTCACTCTCTACCCCAACCCCTAATTCTTCCCTATCCATCATAGTGTTCCAGCAAAAGGGGTACCTTTCCTTTAAAGAAGAACTCCTGGGAAGAACCCTTCTGGGAGAAAAACTCAGGGTTTGATCCCTCTGAACCAGAACCACATCCACCACAATTGGGTCCATGTTCCCGTGCCGCCATAGCTCAGTGTTCTCCAGCGCGGCGGGGCAGTCCCTCAGCGCTAGATTGAACCATTTATCCCTCGGCCTCACGCTTGAAGATGATGATGAGGACGAAGAGGGAGATGAAACGGTGCTGAAATTGCGCGATGAAGCGGAGATTGCCCTTGATTCGAGGATTATGTGAAGGCTTTTGGCGAAGAACTCGGTGATGATTTGTTCCAGCTTCGCCGCTTCAGAGTGTGTGGATGACATGTTGCAGGAACAGAACAAGACCTGAATTCACAACAACAACAACATAAGACAGTGGAATGAAGCAACTATCACTGATACTACTAAGGTTGTTGTTGTTGTTTGATGAAAAACAAGAAAACAAAAGCAATGGTGTTGTGGATTATAGAGACAGTGGTGGTTTGAGATAAGAGTAGGAGAGGGTTACCCTGAAATTGTGAAGCAGAAGAGAAGAGAAGAGAGTGGTGATTGATTGAAAATTGTAATCAAATGAATGCAATGAAGAGTGAAGTTGTTAATGTTGGGAATAGTGGGACCAAATTGGAAGTGCCATTGTAGGCTGAAAGCAGGTGCATGTTATTGTTTAGGGGAAGCCGAAGCACCCCATGATCTTTTAGCCACGTAACAAATTTCAAGGGGTGATGAAAGTATGAAACTACTTCGAACATTTGATCGCGAGTTTTTTCGAGTTTAGATATATTCACACTTCATTCTTTTCATATTTTTTATCACATCATTTATTATATCACTTTTTATTTATATTATGCATATCTTATTTAGGGATAAGTGTAATTAATGTGTAGGTCGAATAAGTGATAATTAAATCTATATTTTTTAAAATATTTAATAATATAGTGTGGATATCTATTTTTGTTCAGGGTGAATTTTCTTAAATAAAGTAAAAGCGAAAAATACAAATAAGAAATTAATTTAGTTCACTATTTGTCTTCTTTCTAGTGAACTCTTAAAAAATGAAAAAATCAGGAAATAAAAAATATTTAATAAATACAAAAAATCCTAACAATAACAAAATATAAAAATAGATAAAAAGTTGAAAATACAAAAATAGTTGTAAGTTCCTAATGTGTCCACTAAAAATTGATATTTTGTTTTAAGCATAAATATAAAAAAAATTGATGCACCGAGGGTGTAAAGTTTTTTTACACCGTCAACCAATTAAATTTCTTGAATGTGGGAAATATGAATTTTTTATTTAATTAAAGTGAGCGACATGACAAATCTTTGAAGTAATCTAATTGGTTGATGATGTAAAAAAACTTTAAACCGCCAGTGCATCAAAATTGAACTAAAAAAAGTCAAATAAATGAAAGTAAATAAAAAAGGAAGGTGAGAATTGAATCCAATTGATTAATTGATTTAGATTTAAATAACCTTTTGGTACTTGAAATTATAAAGGGAATCAAATTGAGTCCCTAAAAAAATTCACATCAAATTGAATCCCTAAAATTCTTTTATAATCAAATTAAGTCTTTTTGCTCAATTTTGAACGGTCAACGGTCTAGTGCCAAGCCTAGTCAGCTGAGAATGAACACGTGTACTTTTTCACATCAATTTTAGTCTATTTTAATCAATTTTAGTCTTTGTTCTTCCACCTTCATCTTCTTCCTCTTCCACTTTCTTCCACTTCCTCCATAACTCAAATCCTTAAACCCAGAAATTCAAAATCCTAAAAAAAACTATAGGTGGTGCACTTGCAGGATGTGGTGGTGCATAAGTAGTCTCCTTATTACTACCATTCTCACTCTCCATTTTTGTGAACATATATATATTAAAAGTTTGGGGGAGCCCTAGCTCCTTCCTCTTATAACAAAGGTCCTCCACTGGGTGAAGGTGTTGAAGGGAGTAAATAGAGTGGAGAAAGGAACTGCTCTAGATAAATGAGTCCAAGAAGGGAATGGTGTTAATGAAGTTACAAGGTTGAGGAGTGCAAGGTGTAAAGTGAAAACTTGGGGAAAAATGATGGAAAGAAAAGTGAGGTGAAAATGAATTGTAAGAGATGGTAAAGTATGCACGTCTTACAACTCAATAATATATAATCAAAAGTGAAAGCTTAGGGAGGAAGTAATGCTTTTTGGTCCCCACTAAACATGTATTATGTGTGTGAAATCTTGGGGGGAAAGTAGGGATGACAACGGGTCGGGTCGGGCTCGGGTTTTGCCTATCCCAAACTCTCATATTAAACCCAAACTCAAAACCGTTGTAGCCTCAAATTCACGTCATAACATAATTTGATGTATAGATTTTTTTGCAAAATAAAATGCAACTTGTATTATTTTGTTGTGAAAAAACCTTTTACATCTTTTTGCCAAAATATATGATACCTTTGTTGTTACATGTTGTCATGCATTTTGTCAAAAACAACTGATTGTCGAAGCAGATGTCGTGGCATCTGATTTCGTGAAGCTAGGACATCAGTCCTTTGCTTAAGTTTGATTTTGTGGGCCCTTGAAGATCTCTTGAAGATTTGTTTTAGAGTTACTTGCGGTTCAAGTAGCTATTCCAGAAGGGTTTTATTTGTGGGTTGTTATTTGTTGAAACAATCTTTGTTAAAAGATTTGTTCCTATCTTTACTTTTGAAAAACAAAACAATATCTTGGAGATTCAGTTTTGATTTGTTTTGTTGTTGCAATCTGTTACTTCAACCCAAGCAAACCCTAGTGTCTTTGCTGCTGCTGCTAAAGTATATAAAAAGGGATGAAGACCTAAAGCTTGAAGATCACCGAAGCTAATAGAGAGAGATCAAGTGTTTTAGGGTTGTTCATTGTTCTTTGTCCTTGTTTCTTGTGAACAAACTTTGCTCCCTGATTCTATAAAGCAAAGTTGTGTTCTGTGTTCTTTGATTCTTCAAACTCTGATTGTTGATTGTTTGTTACCAATCACTGTGGCAGTGATTGAGGGAAAGTGAGAGGGGCTCTCATACTTAGGTTAAGATACTAAGTAGAAATACACTGGGTAGATTAGGAAGTGAACTATGAACTGTGGTGTTCATGAGTGTCTGTAATTCCTGAATCTTGAGATAGTGGATTTCCTTTCTTTGGGTGAAAACTCTCCAGACGTAGGTGAAGTTTCACCGAACTGGGTTAACAATTACTGTGTCCTGTTTACTTCTGTTTTTTAAAGTTTATGTTGTTACTGTTAGTCAATTGTCGAACCGGTTGTCCCAGCATCGCGTTCCACATCCGTCATGTGCGAGAACCGTAATTACAACCTTAATGTTCAAATATGATCAAATTGTTAACAAATTAAGTTGTCAATATGATATGTAAGAGTAGCTTTGCAATTTCATATATATTGTTCGGATTCGGGTGCGGGTTTCACCTATATGAAACTCAAACTCAATCATGTCATGGTTTACCTGTAAAATCGGGTTAGAGTTCGGGCATGCCCCCCATGTTCGGGCTCTATTGCCATCCCTAGGAAAAAGTAATGATTTTTGTTGCCCGCCATCTGAACATGTGTTATGTGTGTTACTGTTGAGTGAAATAGGGTTTGTGACTTTGTGTGTCTTGGTTTGGGTGAGTGTGTGTTGGGATTTGGCTTCGTTTTCTTTGTTTCTTTTTTGTGAAAGTGAATGTGTGGGTGCTGTGTGCTGAGAGCTTAAGTTAATTCCTGTTTTTTTGTGTGTTGTCTCTTCTCCCTCTAAGTTAGTTCAATATTATGAAGCCCTGACACGACACGACAATGACACCCTGACACATTTAATCTTCAAAAAGTATGACATTGGGACATCGCTTATATACATAAATGTGCGTGTGTGTGTGCTACGTGCGTGTTGCGTGCGTGTAGATAGATACAGTGGCGGATCCAAGACCCGGGGTCAAGGGGTTCAAATTTTTCAAATGAGCACATCGAATGAAAATCAAGGTCAAGATTGTGCTGTCCTAACAGCACTTACAGTCTTGATGACCTTGCTCTCTTTACTAAAAATTTGTCCATGACCTTCCTAGAATTAAAAACAGATCATAATCAGAATTCTTAATATATCTCATGGCCAATAGTCAACGTCAAGATTGTGCTGTCCTAACAACACTTACATAGCACATAAACAGTTTACTTCAAGCTTATACCAAGGGAGAAAAAAGCAAGTTTTTGAAATCCTAAGTCAAAAAGCAAGGGGATGTCAAATAAGCTCCCAACAGATTTAGTGCCTTTGCCTTCCCAATACCAAGTCCAAGTGGTGTGTTAACAATTCAAGAAATCTCAATACCAATTCCATCAACAATTCAGCATATCTCTTGTACAATACACTTTCTTTTTTTGAAAATTCAAAGATAATTTTATTCCAAAGGTCAAAGACCACCTAATAAGTAAACAAGGAAGAAGTTCCCACAATTGAAACACAGACATTTGAAATTGACCCCCCTTACACAAAATGCCTAGGCAAAAGACAGAACAGGAGAGCATCAATAAATCAATGTTTTGTGTTTTCTTAAATTTGGTAACATGTATCATTGTTCTGTGTTTTCTTAAAATCAATAAATCATACAGACATCTTCATGTAGTTTTTTTTTTAAGGCAAAGAATATGTATTAAAGAGAAGCACTAGGAGTGCAACAATCCAATATAAATAGAACAGCAAAAGAAAGCGATAGAAAATAAGGACAGACAAGAAAAGAAACTAGCTTATAACTCCTACAATTAGAGCAAAACGTTAACCCAATAAATGCTAAATTAGCAATAAGTATTTGCTTTCCAAGCACTCTAGTGTTGATCCCCTACTTAACACTTTCAAAATATGTTAGAGTATACTCCCTCCGTTCCCTATTATAAGTGACATTTTTTGAAAAAAATTTGTTACAAAATATAAGTCACTTTCTAATATCTAGGAAGCATTAAATATTTTTTTCCAAGTTCACCCTCATATTTAATATGAAAGAGATGATAAACTTTAGAAGTATTAACTTGGAGAGAGAAAATCATAGGAAAGTAAATAAGAGTAATCTAGGAAAGTAAATCATTTTTTTTACAAATTTATTACTAGTAACTACTTTTCTTAATTTAAGAGAATTAGTTATTTGTGACTTATATATAGGAACAGAGGGAGTAGTTGGTAACTTCAATATTTTTACAGAGCTAGGGTCCCGGACCAATTCAAAAGGAAATGAGCAAGGAAAACAAGTAACTCAAATGGAATGGACAGATGTCTGAGAGACTGGTGTAATCAGAATATGAACCTTGCAACTTTTCCTATGCACTTAGAACAAAGCAGCCTATGAACTCTGTACATGCTCACAAAAGAAAATTGCACTTCTATATGTTCCTACTTAACACTTTCCAAATCTGCATAATTCATCAGCGCATTGGCAAAAAGCTATGAAACACTGACACAGTGACACGACACTAACAACCTGACATATCTAATCTTCAAAAGGTAGGACATTGGAACACCGCTTATATACATAAATGTGTGTGCGCGCGTGTTACGTGCGTGTAGATAGATATATTGACATTCTCGAAGTCAATATAAGTTAGTCTCTTTACAAAGAAAACATGAAATCAATTTTTGAGCTTCATAAAAATACTTAGATGAACCATTTTACAAGGTTCTTTGACTAAAACAAAAAAGAGCTAATCTATCTAATAGTTTTCACCTCGTTCTTGATCACTAGTGAAAAGTGTAACCTTCAGCTATAGTTCATCAAGTGAAAAATGTGATTTCTTTCATGGTTTGACTTCTAATGTTTTTTTTTTTTTTGAAACTATAAGTGTACAGGTGTTCGAGCTAAGAAGAGGTGTTGGCTCAAGTGTCCGGGCTGCAAAAAAATAATATTTTATTTGAATACTGCAAAGAAGTGTCTGGCACATATCGTGTCGGTGTCATACGAGTGTCAGTATCGTATCGGTGTCCGACACTGGGACACTTCATATCTCATAAGTGTATGTGCTTCATAGATTCAATATAAGCTATATCAAAAATACAAATAAATATTTTGTCAAAAAACCATCGAAAAAAATCATGTTTCAAAAAAAAATCACAAAATTGGCTTCTTCAAACATTAAAAGATATTTTTTTTCAAGCAAATCATGTGAAAACGCAAGAATTGTGTAATCTTAGATGTCTCATCATGAAAAACACGGAGGTCGAGAATTGATTCCGGACTCACTAAATAAAGACCTTCTTTAAGGTTCTGGTTAATCAAGATACAAAATCCTAAAAAAAATACACAAACTATCAAGCCTCCTTTAACGTTTGCTTGATTTAATTTCAATAATTATCCTTCAATGAAAGGAATCATGTTCAAGTCAGAAACATTCAATTAGGGTGAGATTAACTTCCAACCTGACTATTTTTCATTCATAATACACAAATATAAACATAATCTAAGAAGAATTAGACATATGCCACCTGAACAAAACACATGTTGGAAAATGTGACAATTTAATTTGTTAGAAACTTAAATTTCTTGAAATTTTAAAACTGTTCATTCAAACTTAATGTTGACGAGGACATTGTTTTGTTTTAAAAAAATATAAAAAAAACATGAAACATATCTAACTGATTCCTTAGGTTGATAATGTGGGAACATAGCTTTGGTCTTAAAAGATTTAGTTTTAAAACAGAAGGAAAGGCTTGGATTTCCATTTCAGTGTTATGAACCACATAGCATTCAGACAGTCAGACTCGAGCACTATGATTTGTAAAAATCATTTACACATTCCAGTTGTTAGCTCCTTATGTCTAGTAATCTAAGCAAATGGAAACTTTGAAGACCATTTCAGTATTTATCTATCTGATAAATAAGTAACATTTTCAAACTTAAGTCAGTAATCCACCATTCTTGTCATCTTTCTAATTGGGGGGCTTAAGTGACACGGATAGATTCCACTTCCTACAAAATTCAAGCTGTTACTAACAGGAAAAGATAGCAAACCTGCAATTTCATAAAAAGAAAAAGAAAGCCCCTAAGGCTGCTCAAATCACATGGTAAACATAACCAATGTCCCTCAGATTATCGTCACAGTTTCTGAAAGTATGACCTAATGAAAAAATTGGTGCATCTATCTCCTACCGCAACTACTTTTCAAAATCCTTTAGAAATTCAGAGGTTGAAGCATCCCCTATCAATGAACACATGAAAATTTTGCTTTCCTGTCGGATGTTCGTTGAATATGTAATATACTTAACATCTGATGGCAAGTCCAAACACAGCCATCCATGAATTTAGCTACTCTGCATTACCAATTTGCCCATAATCAGATTATAGCCATTAATAAATCTCCAGAAAGATAGAGTAAAGCTACCTAAATATAGATGCTGGAAATCTAAATTCAGCTAGAAGTATGAAAAATATTTGAATTCAGATAAGAATACAATCCTAAAAGGCCTCATTTCTGAGTTATCATTCAGATAGAGCCAATACCATAAAATATTACGAGCACAAGACCAAAGGTTGGTTTCAATGTTTCAACAGATAAATGAGCATAGGACAAATACAATAGTGTTTTTATACCCGAGCCTGTAAGGTGCACAACATCCAATTGTGGCATGCACTATGGGATATTACGCCATTGACCTATACTTATAAATAATATTATACTTCACAGTGTACCTAGAAAACACATAGTTTACACTTTCTATAAAAGGATAAAGAACCTTCTCAAGCCTAAAGACAACAAAGAAATAGAAAATGTATCTACATTTATCTCCAACACTAACTATATATAAAAAGGGTAAAGTTAACCTCCTCTCCTTTACCCTTGTCCCCCACACTTATAGACCCAAAAATCTATCCTCTATAAGCGAATAAGAATATAAAATTAAGGAAGGAGATTAAAAAATAAGGTAGACATGGATTCCCCACGGGTTTCCCCAAATCGATGAAGATGGGAGTTGGGTATCATAGAACGAAGTGGCGAAGCGTGCCCAATTCCTAGATCCTACACACATACACAACCTTAATTAGAGGTTTTAATATATCAATACCCCTTAGAAGACCCACCTTGCACTCGAGGAGGAAGAAGGGAATGATTCCTTAATCTGAGATGCCAGCTCCCAAATGTTCTCCCAATCCAGTAGCTTTTGCCATTTGAAAAGAACTTCATTCTCTCCTTTGATCAGGCAGTTGTATCATGTAAGCAACTTTCCCCACCCTTTATACCACCCGATAGGATCCATAAAAAAAGAAGACTCAAGTTTTATTAGGCTTTCCATTGCAATTTAAAAAAGACCCCATCTCCACATGACTTTAAATCCTCCAGCAGTTCTGCTGCTATGAAATTAAGGGAAGGCTCCCCACAACCTTCTTAATCTTACCCTTTATAGTCCCCCAGGCCCAAACCTTCAATTTGTGGAGGAATCCACAATGCTATGCATAGGAAGTTGCTCAGCTATTGTATCTTCCTCGATTATTCTGCATCCTCCAACCTTAGTTCCTTCTTCTCTGAAAGCATCAATGCTCCTCTAACTCAGAAGAAACTCTCCAACTTCTGAACACACCTAAAAGCATCCTCCCTACTTCAAATATGGAAAATTCAAGTGTTCTCTAGAGTCCAAACAGTGACCCGTTCTCCCTCTGATTAGAGTCTGTCTTCTGCTGTGACTGAATTCCTTCTCGCAGGTTTTCTCACACTGCGACCATGCAAGTGGGTTTTTCCATCATAAGCCTCTCGAATCTTGCATCATGGGTTACCTGATCAGCCCCCATAGTGCTCTCAATAGCTTAAAACCTCCTCCTCCCCCCCCCACCATCTTCTTGCTGACCACATCAGTATCCTTCATGTATCCACAGCTCCTGCTAAGAAGCTCTGATACCAGTTGATAGAACTGGACCACACAAGAATACTAAAACTGGCATTAGTAAGGAATCCCTAAATTCACATAACTGCAGTAGCAGATCTGGCCATGGTAGAAGAATGCTACAGATACTGGTTTTTGAGAGGCCAGTGCTCCCCCCAAAAGTCACAATTACAAATGTAATACCATCCTATTATCCCTCTTCCCCTCTTTTATTCTGTTACAAATCACATCCTTACTAACTACAGCTGTCACTTAGACAGTTATGAGGAAGTTACTATACACTTAGTTATACTATTTCAGAAGCTTTGATCCTCTGCGGCCTTCTTATTCCTGTGTGCATACACCTTAATTGGAGGTCTTAATCTGTCAATCAGATAGATTTCGTTGATGTTCCTCTAAAGAGATTGCTATTTCAGATTTGAAAAGAGTGAGCAGCCTTCATCACTCTTGAATTGTTTTCTTGTTCCTTGTATTTATTTTTTGCTGTTTTGGAGGACATCCTATCCTACCCGTGCTGCAACTTTCTCTTTCTCTCTAATCCTATATGAAAAAAAGATAGAAATATAGATGGGTATATAAAGAATTCTTCTCTATTTGAAATATTTTTTCTATCATGGTAGAGAGAATCCTATTGCGAGGTAGGAAGGGTGTCACAGGAAGTATAAAGGACTGGAAGCAGGCATTTGTAAAACATGAACACAGCTCCTTTATTTACATGTTGACGCTTTTAAATCTCCAACATTTATGAAAGCAAAAGATATATTGTCAAACACTTAATGCAGCAACTGAGTCACCAAACAGGACATCTTCATCATAATCATCAAATTTCTATTCATTTCTTATATAATTCTTTAACTAAAAAATAGATAAATTACCTGTGAACACAGTTTGCATTACAAAACAAAATTCCAATACCAAGTTCAAGATTCCTCTCTGATTTTATGCCTTTTAGATTTTTTTAATTTTTGGACACTTTCCAAGGTTAAAGATTCTCCATCCACAGCATCTTGCTCAAGCATTATTGGTTGTTCCTCACTTCCCCTCTTCTTTGCACTCCTGTACAGATTTTTTAAGACAGCTAATGAAAAACATAGATATTTTTTAAAAACATAGACCTAAAAATACACTTGAAGAGAAAAACCTGTCCGTATGCGAATCATCTTCCAAGTTCTTATCCAACCAATGCATGCTGCCTGTGTTATCAGGAATCAGAGATCCATAAACATGAAGTATCTCTTCATCAAAGCTGCAAAAATTAATAATGTGATCAAATGTTCAGCTCATAACTCTTATAAGTTTAAATTTTATCCAGGATCATTGTAAAACTCTGTATAACAAGAAAGTGCCAAGTCAACGTAATAATCAAAAAATTTAAACTGGCTTGAAGGCTAACAAGCAGCAGAACATGTAAAGCTCTTCACAATTAAATTCCATGAATAAATAAATACTGCTATTACTATAAATGCACATCCCTTTAGAAACATGCTAACTACCAACAGAAAAAAAAATGCTGCTCCAACTGTAAATGTATCAAATAAATAAGCTTCATGAGGTCATGTTTGACACATTAATGTATTATTCTCTTCACAACAAAATGTATCTTTTGGCATGGTACATTATGACACAGGATGAAAAACGCACGCAAGATGCCATTTTAAGGGGGAAGCAATCTCTAACATGAAAATACTGAGTGTGCTTTTTGTACACATGAATCATAATTTTTATAAATAATAAATTCGGTTAAAATCACCCTTGCCCGTGCACGGGTACCTAACTAGTTTCTTCAAAAACAAACATATCGAGAGGCCTAACATGATATCAAAACAGATTCTTATGCAGCAAAATAATTATATCATGGCTCTAATTAGAAGCAATTTATGAGCATGTCACCCACCTCTTGACTGAAAAGCGAATCATGGCTCCAACCTTGATCACATGTCGCTTGTTCAACTTGCTCACAAACGTATCTTTCCCGCGCTTCTACAAGAAATAACACAGGCTACATCAGCAGTCAGCACTACTAAACAGGTCACATTTCATATAGTCTAAAATCCTAAACATGCTGCACTTACCTTCCTGTATATGAACTCATCCCTAATTTCTTTATCAGTTATAACCACAGAAGAAAAGCCAAGCACAACAGCATGAATAGACTCTGGTGTAACTTTCAGAACCTTTCCTTCTGAAATTGAAAAAACACAAACCCTATTAATTGATTCACATGTTCTGATTACAACAACAACAACAGAATGAGAGATAAGAATAGTACCTAAGAACGTGTCTGGTTTGGGTGAGAAAAGCAACAGATCAACCTTCAATTTAACACCGAAATAGGGGGTAATGCCGGGAATGATCTTGGAGCACGGGTCGAGTGATTTCACATTGTAAGCCAATACGACGCCGTCGAAGGTGTCGCTGAACCTGCAACAACGACACAGTGTAATCACAGTGACGTTGATGATGATGATGAATTGAGAGAGATGAGAGTGAGAGCGAGAGCGTACGTGAAAAGCATGGAGCTGAGTTCGCGGAGAACGGATTCGGAGACTTGTTTGGATTTGGAAGGATGAAGGTATACTGTTAACTTCGATTTCGACACCTTCAACCCTTCCATGATGGCCGCGACGGAGTAGCGGCGCGGCGCGGCGGCGACAAGGTTACCGTTTGGCAGAGACGGAGGCGGAACTAGGTTTTGGTTTTCTACCTTCAGCCTCAACACATCTCACACTTACACATTTGTGCTAATAGTAAGAAAAAAAATTAAAATTAAAATAAAAGTTTTCAATTTTTTTATGTGTAGGTGTGAAATGAAATACAGACAATAAACGGAAACTTTTCTAATTTGAATCAAAGCAAATTTTGTGCATCAAATCAAAGTTTGTAATAACCAATTTTTTGAAAATTTGATTTGATTTTTTAGAATTACAGTGTTTTTTTTCTCATCCATTGCACGGAGAATATGTTTATTGTATTTGATACAACAATTAATCATGAATGTGATTATGCGTATTCGTTTAAATCTTAGATAATTAGAGTAAATTTTTTAAAATTCGGTTTCAATATTTGTTTTAGAATTAGGAAGCACGTGTCAACAGTAGAGAAGTTATCTAATTCTTTTCTTTTATATATATATATATATATATATATATATATAATCATCTTTATATGAATGGAGTGAGGAACCTCTTATTTGCATGATGGGGGTTAAGGTCTATATTGTCTTTACTGGGTTTTTCTGAGTGCCTAAAAGGGAGATGATGTTGTCATATATCTCTGAAGCATGTTACTGATTTTGTATCTTTTATTAGCTAGAACTCTTGGTTGCTAATTTCGTGATCTTTACTTGTTGGTTGCCTGTGCTTAGTTCTATTTAAGCTTGAGGCCATGAAAATTGTAATCATTTGTTTGCACACCTTGTGCTGTTTTTAATGAAATTTTGGCTTTTTCAAAAAAAATCTCAGCACTACATATTTTATTACACTTCTGAATGCGGCTGAGAGAACACCATAAGTTGTTAAGACAACACCATACTCTCATATCAACTCAGCACTATCGTAACAGATCGACAACAGGAGAAAAGATGATTTAGGATGAGGGTTTGATGGGTATGTATTCTTTTTTAATAACAACGCAAGTAGGGATATATTTTCCTTAGTCATAGCTATAAGAATAGAAAATCATTCTAACAAATATATCAAAAGATGATGAGGAAAATAATCTAATTACTCAACAACATTTATGTCAAACACTTACACAATTATTAGGACCACATGAAGCAAGTTGCATACTCGAGTTATCTTCCTCATAATCGGTTTCAATATTTGTTATGGAAATAAATTTTAGGTGAAGAAAGAGTTTATTTATTTTTATTGAATTTTTCGAATTTGAAGAAAAAATTATTTTTAGAGTATTAATCTATATATATTAGAAAAGAACAACGTCTAGCATGACGTGTCGCTCTCATAGGCCAAGTTAGTGACGTGTCGCTCCCAGATTAATTCTCACCTAATATTTTACATGTAAGCTCTTTCTCCTTGGCCCCACGTGCCACATGTGCCCTGATTTTTCCTTACCTTATTTCTCCTTAATAAAAAAAATACA
The DNA here is from genome assembly GCF_012489685.1 of Lotus japonicus. Lineage (NCBI taxonomy): Eukaryota > Viridiplantae > Streptophyta > Magnoliopsida > Fabales > Fabaceae > Lotus > Lotus japonicus. The sequence continues at coordinate 76,282,380 of NC_080041.1, forward strand.
TTTTTAAATTTTAGATTTGATTATGATTTAGGTTTTTTATTTCTTGATTTTATCTTAATTTATTTTTTATTTATTTTTAGAGTATTAATTAATTTTTATGGTATTTTTATTGAATTTTTGGATTTTTAATTAATTCCGGATTTTATGAGTTTTTATTGTGATTTGCTAGATTTTAATAGTTTTTATCTATTTTTATTTAGTACATTTTTAAATTTTAGATTTGATTAGGATTTATGTTGTTTATTTCTGTATTTTATCTTAATTTATATTATTATTTATTTTTAGAGTATTAATTATTTTTTATGGTATTTTTATTGAATTTTCGGATTTTTAATTAATTCCGGATTTTATGAGTTTTTATTGTGATTTGCTAGATTTTGATATTTTTTATCTATATTTATTTAGTACATTTTTAAATTTTAGATTTGATTAGGATTTATGTTGTTTATTTCATGATTTTATCTTAATATAAAATCTGTGATAAGTGATTTAAATCAATAATACATCCCATCAGTAAAAACCCTCTTAAAACCCGGCCTACCTCCACTATCTCCTCCATGGAATTCATCTCCTCCAAGCAATTTTCATCTCATCTCTCCACTGAACGGAACCACCCCCACAAAATCGTCTCATCTCTCAACGGAACCACTTTGCCATCGACTTGCAATCGCATCCCTCCGATTTGCTGCCTTGGACTGATTGGGAAGGTTGCAGATGGAGGTTTCAAATTATTTTCTTCCTTTGCTTGCATAATATGTTATGGTTTTTTTCAATTTTATTTTACTTTACCTTTAACTTTCATTCACTCATATTTGACTTCAAGGTCAATTTCGTTCATCACTTGCCATGCTAATTTCAAATTCTTTTCTTCAGGTTTTTTTTTATAGATATTCCACCAAAAGAGATTCTTTGGAAGCCATGGATGGTGAGTCCATTTTATATTCTATATGGAATTTTGCAATAGTTTGATTTGTTTTTTATGTTTTCTGATTCTCCTTTGTATGTGATTCTATTTTATTCGTTTTTCTTAATTTGCATCTAAAATTTGTGTCCTATCACTCCTATGTTATAGGAGGTGAAACATTGATCTGTGTATGTTTTGATTAACCTAATCATTGTCAGTGAAGTGGATTGAGGGAGTGAAAGAATTGAGGGGAGAGGAAGAAGAAGTTGTAGATTTTTTTGTGTACTTTTTTACATGGTCTCCTTTTATTTCTATTCCTATGGAAAAATGACTTTCTAATGCTTGGTTTGTCAAGTTAAATCTGCATAATTATAAAAGGAATGGGAGAATGGAATGAAGGATAAAGTATTAGTGGTTTTTTCAACAATTATATACTATTTTATTTATTACATTAAGTCAAGTCATTGTTTGATGAAAAACTCATGTAAGAATGATTTCTATATAATCTATTTAGTGTAAGGTGTGGAAAAATCAACTTTTGGGCAAACATCACTATTTTCAGTATTTGCATGAAAACTTTTGGGCAAACATCACTATTTTCAGTATTTTGTACTTTTTTGAATTATTTTATATTGTAATAAAAATTATAGAGAATATTAATTTTAAAATTTTAATTATTTTTTAATTAAAATTTGAATTACTTAAAATATAAAAAAGATTCCAAGCATGACATATAATACATATTTCGTATTTTATATATTTTTGAATTTTTTTATATAGTTATAAAAATTATAGGGAAAATTTCAATCATTTTTTAATTAAATCTGAGGTATGCCTAAATTCATTATATGATGGAGGACTATTGTATGAAAGCTCTATATTGAAGTAGAATTTGGTAAACATATAGAAAAAAAAGTTTTAAAAGAAGCAATTAAGATAAAATTAATAAATAAACAACCTAAATCCTAATCAAATCTAAAATTTAAAAAGGTACTAATTAAAGATAGATAAAAGCTACCAAAATCTAGCAAATCACAATAAAAACTCATAAAATCCTGAATTAAATAAAATTCAAAAATTCAATAAAAATACCATAAAAATTAATTAATACTCTAAAAATAATTCAAAAATAAAATAAAAGACTCACAACAGAACATAAGCTATCTAACGAATTGACACGTGGATTTTTTTTAAATCAAAAAATAAACAACATAAATCATAATCAAATCTAAAATTTAAAAATGTACTAATTAAAGATAAATAAAAGCTACAAAAATCTAGCAAATCACAATAAAAACTTTTAAAATCCTGAATTAAATAAAAATACAAAAATTCAATAAAAATACTATAAAATTAATTAATACTCTAAAAATAATTCAAAAATAAAATAAAAGACCCACAATATAGAAGATAAGTTATCTAACGAATTGACACGTGAAATTTTTTTATGAGAATAAACCTGAGAGTGACACGTGGAATTTTCTATCTAACGAATTGACACGTGATTTTTTTTTTAAATCAAGAAATAAACAACCTAAATCCTAATCAAATCTAAAATTTAAAAGAGTACTAATTAAAGATAGATAAAAACTACCAAAATCTAGCAAATCACAATAAAAACTCATAAAATCCTGAATTAAATAAAAATACGAAAATTCAATAAAAATTAATTAATACTCTTAAAATAATTCAAAAATAAAATAAGAAACTCACAATAGAAGTTATCTAACGAGGAACTAAATGTGCCTTTGGTTAGTGTTGTATAGCTAGGGAGTTTGATATTTTTTTTTGATAGAGTTGTTGCTATTTTCTTTTCCAATCTTTTTTTTTAAAGAACCTGCTATCAATTAAATAGGGGGCATATATGCCAAAAGGTTTGCGGTTACAAAACATCGACTTAAGGCGGTACCTCCTCAATCCACACCAAACCGGCGTATGAGGCAACATTCCTGGCCAAAAAGTCCTGACAGCATTGCCTGAACGGCGAACAAAAGCAACAGACACAAAATCTAAAGAACGAGACAACTGAAAGCAATCACTAAAAATAGTAGCTAAGAAGTTCCTCCCGTCCGGAGGCTTCTTCCACATCTGAAAGAGAGTGAGACAATCTGTCTCAAAGCAAACCCGTATGAACCCAAGGTTAATAGCCAATCCAATCGTCCACCGGAAGGCTAAAGCCTCAGCCTCCACCATTGTGGAGGGCCGCTCCACAACCTCCGCCGGAACAGCAAGGATCAAACCGTCATGGTTCCTAGCCACCATCCCCATGCCAGAAACCGCATATGCTTTCCATCAAAATTAACCTTGAAGACTCCTCACGGTGGTCTCCTCCAAATCGTTTCACGCACCGGGCCATGAGGATCACGAACCACCATCGAAGCATCCACTGATCCACATGCGGCACCGAAGCTACCCGCTGGATTGCAGCCTCACAATGGAAGGGAACCTCCTGGAAAATGGCAAGGTTTACTCTTAAAGTCTTCGGCAGGAGGAAGATACAAGAGATCGGCCTTGAAGCAAGCAAGGTATGGTGGGTGTCATCATCTTCATCGATATTACCCACCAGATAGACTTGAGAAAAGACTTTCAGGCATCCTGAGAGTAAGGAGAAGCTGGATCTAAATATATTAGAAAGAGCCTAAAAGCTTTTATATATAGGAAGAATATTTTACATGAAAATACTTCTACATAAAAATAAATGTTAATAAGATTTCATCGGAATTTTTTTTTGTTACAAGAAAAACATAATATAATATAGTTTGATGTTAATTTTTTACTACAGAATAATATAGTCCACTTTAATTTTTTTGTACAAATTATTATAGGAGTTAAATTCTCCTACGGGAAGAAATATATTTTAACAAGAAAGTACCTTCATTAAGTATTAATTAATGTATCAAATACAATAACAAATTTCGCGGTACATTCTTTTTTTTCTAAGATTAAAATGTGTTCTGAATGCTTTATTGGTGATTCTTCATATCTATAATTTGTGTTATTGTCTTTAGGCTCATGAAGAATGTGAAATGACTTCATGTTGATATGGGTCAAACTTAGTTTATTTTATTGTGTAAAAAATGAACTCGCATAATCACGTACATAAAGAATCTTTTCTCTTTTCTTCATTGTAGATTAAAGCAGCTATTGTTTATTAGCCATCATTAAACCACATCCCCTAATATGTTTTGCATAATTTGAGATTTGGTTAACCAATTTTTTTATTAGTTATTCAATTGTACGAAGTTCAATCTATGCAACAAGGGTTTTAATTTAAGACTTTTTGTCCACTTTGTTCATCATTTCATACTCTTCTATTTCATCAGTTGTTTATTATATTTTTAATGATCAAGGTATTAATTGACCTATCAAATATAATAGATGTATTCCCCGTGCAACGCGCGGGTAAAAAACACTAGTTAAATAAATTTTATGATATTTTTATTGAATTTTCAGACTTTTATTTAATTCGAATTTTATGAGTTTTTATTGTGATTTGGTAGATTTTGATAGTTTTTATTAATTAATTTTTATGGTATTTTTTGGTTTTTATTTAATCTAGGTAAATCTTAGATAATTAGGGCAAATCTTTTAAAATTTTGTGCTTTTTTTTAAATTGAATATGTAACAGAATCACGGTTGTTATCTAATGGATTGACACGTGGAATTTTTCGTTTGAGAATTAACTAGGAGTTGACACGTGAGATTTTTCGTTTGAGAATTAACTAGGAGTTGCCACCTCACCAAATCAACCTCATGGAAGTTCTTCTTTTCTAATATATATTGATATTGATATTGATGTGATGATCATTAGAGTTATTGTGTGCATTGTGTTATAATTCATCAATTATAGTTAGTCAAATTCACGGTTGATATTATTGTCTATTAGTCGATATTATTCACCTCGTCAAGCTTCAACTATGAATCTTTTGAGACTTCTTTGTCAATTCTAGTCTCGAAACATTGGGGGGTTGAAGACGGTTATGATATCATGCGTTCGTCTTGGTCAGTCAAGTTCATGGTTGATATAGTCATTCATCGCGTCGTGATTCACTTCATCATTCACTCTAATAAACATGACGTGAGATTTGTGAATCACATATAAACATTAAACACCATTTAAATACTAATAAATTCTCGATACTTAAAGAGGTTCTGGTTATATAAGGAGCACCCTAATTATGCAATAAATATGTACACTATAGGGTTTGGAAGGCGGAGTAAAACATGCAACTAACTAAACTTCATCCTGTAAAAAAAACCTTGCATAGAAATATGCTACTGACGTAAGTAAAGCTAATGTAATAGTAGTATCTATATCATTTGTGGGTGCAACTAACTCCCCATGAGATAACTGTATGATTTTCCAAGGCAAAAGAGCTCCTGGCCAATTCGAAACAAAAATAAATAAAAATAGAGTCCCGATAAATGAAACTCAATGACCATGTTCTTCTCTAATTTGAGTTATAAAAAAATGTGAATTGTAATATAATATTTTTCTTGATTATGTGAACCCCTTGAATCAATACATTACTTGATTCAAAGGGTTCTTGACGATTTATTTATGAGAAGTTTAAAAGATTTCATTTAGTTTCTTTATGCCTCTACTACAACTAGTTATTTTGGTTTTTTCTAGTTGTTTTAACTATAACCTCTAGTCTATTATCAGTATGAGGAAATTAAAACTTTTTGTGGACAATAATTTGTGTAGAAGTTGAATAAAAGTGAATGCTCTTCTAAAGAAATAACATTTGAGATACTTTTACATTTTCTATATGTGTTTGATTATTTTCAAATTAATTTCAATTTGAACATGAATCTACCTCAACATTCCGATTTCCTAAGCACAAAAGTGAACGAAGCTTCCTTGTTGAGTTGAGTTAAAAATACTTTTACGTTAGACCTAACAACAATACAAACACACATCAACATCATGATTGTAGGATGAATGAAACCTTTTCACACAAATATATCTTCTATGGGCCCGTTTGGTACATCATATTAGGCCTGATAGTATAATCTTAAACAATATATGGTTAAGCATCATATTGGTACTTGTCTTTGTGTCGCCGTCTGATCTAAGTCCCTCGTCGAAAAATTTATTGCAAATGGTCCTTGTCTTTGTAATATTTTTTGGGCGGATCCTCGCCGGAGCTCCGCCCTCCGGCGAGCGCTGATTTGGATCGCTGAATAGGATACAATTACACATCATCAAAAAATTAAAGGAAATTAATAAAATTAAAAATCTAAATTACCAAAATTAATTAAGGGTGAGTTTAACCCTATTAATAGGAAAAAAATAAAAAATCTTCATCATCAATCATCATCATCCATTTCCTCATCCTCTTCAACCCCAAATCATCATCATCATCATCATCCATTTCCCCACCCCAACCTGCATCATCATCAAACCCCCACCCCACCCGACCTCACCTTCACCCCCAACCCCACCCCACCCGACCCGCAACCTCAACCCCCCACCCCACCTGCAACCTCAACTCGACCCCTACCCCCAACCTCAACCCCGCCACCACCATACCCACCCGAATCCTTAACTCTTAATTCATTCGGAGACGCACCACCATCAATACCAACAAGGAGCAGAACTAGAAGTAGAAGAAGAGAGGTGGTCGTCGATGCTCGACCCTTCCTTCCACGAAACCCTTTGACTCCGGCGGTTACCGCTTCCTGACCGTCTCCGTTGTCGTCGCCGACACGATAACCGCAACGATGTTGTAACAACCTCGCCGACACGATAACCACCATCATCTTTCTCTCTCTGCTCTTCGATCTTCCTCTTGCAATTTCGATTCACAGATCTGGTTGGGGTTGGGGTTTTGGTTTTGGTTCCGATTGCAGGTGGGTGGATGGGGTTAGGGTGGTTTCGATTGCAGGTGGGGGTGGGGTGAGGTTGCAGGTGGGTGGGTGTTGGGGTTGAGGGGGTGCGGGTGAGGGTGAGAATATTATGGTGATTTGGGGTTTGGGGGTGAGGAAGCCTTCAATTAATTCGAGGCTGAGAAGGCTGCAACCCAAACGCCTTCAAAAGTTACAGATTTGGGAAGGGGTTGTGGTGTTGGAGGCTGAGAAGGGGATTCTGGTCTTGATTTTGGGTTGCATGTAGGTAGAAGGGGTTGCAGTGTTGGAGTTGGATGGAGGATTCCATGGTGGGGATTGGGGTTTTTAGTTTTCTGGAAATTGATTATGTGTTATGATGTTGAAGATGAGATGATGGATTTTTTTTTTGTTATGATGTTGAAGATGAGGCATTTTTTTTGTTATAATGTACTTATCTGGATTTCTATTATGACTTATGATGTTGACGATGAGAGATTTTTTTAATTTAATTTTTTTAATTTCATTTAATTTTTGGTAATTTCATTTAATATTATGATGTGTAATTTTTTATTTTTTTATTTTTTTTTTAAATCCACTTATGATGTTGACGATCCAAATCAGTGCTCGCCGGAGCTCCGCCCTCCGGCGAGGATCCGACCCAAAAATATTTCAAAGACAAGGACCATTTGTAATAAATTTTTCGGCGAGGGACTTAGATCAGACGGCGACACAAAGGCAGAGACCAATATGATGCTTAACCCAACAATATATTATGGACTTATACATTGTTTGATGCTAACATTCTATTATATAAGCTTATACATCAATCTCCTCTTAAATATCAAAATGATTGATTATTTAATCCACCTTATATGTGATGGATAAGACATGATAAGAGTGTGATGTATAACCTACATCAAAATATTTAATTAACAGCCACTCTGACCACCCTTCACCATCACCACCACCATGCTCTACCACGACCACCTTCCACCGCCGCTACCACTACCCTCCTCCACCCACCACCACCACCACCACTGCCTCCACCACCACCATTGTTGTCATCGTCATCATTATCGCCACTGCCAGCTCTACCTCTGCCACCGTCGTCGCCACCTCCACCACCACTAATGCTGCCATCGTTATTGCCACTGCCATCATCCACCACCAATACATATCACCACGACCCTCCACCACCACGACTGCCACAAACACCTCCCTCCACCGCCACCACCACCACCATCATGACCATCTTCCAACACCAACACCACCACCCTAAAACATTGCCACCACCATAATACTCTCCACCACACCCTCCACCGCCATCGTCATACGGTGTATGATCAAAATATAAAGTTATACGGTGTATGACCAAATATTGTATAATATTAAATTTTTATCAAGCATAATACTATAAAGCATCTATAATCTATCTATCTATCTATCTATCTATAATCTATAATCTATCTATCTATATCTATCTATCTATCTATCTATAATATATATAAAAGCAAAGTTTTTGCAGCCTTAAGGGCAATTTAGTAACTCAGTTATTCATTGCACATGAGTGATAATTTAAGCATGGGTAATTAAGTAAATTTGATTTAATTAATCATGATGAAATCTTGGCCATTGGATGCTGGCCTTCTGTATCCTTATGGGGCGTTTCAAATGTTTGCAGTTTCATCTACATTGTGCGTTAAGTTTTGGCCTTCTGGATTCTTTCAAACTAGCGGTTTCATCTTAGTGGAGAGGTAGCCAATTATTTATAACAATCTCCCACACAGACACCGACACGCATTGAAATTTAGATGGTGAATCAAGGCAAGATTTTCCCCTTTATAGGGGGGTTTCTAAATCCCCAGGTTCATCACACTTCCGTTATTCCGTTTCATTCCATACGTTTTGCCGATTCATTCCTCTTTGCATCTGTGGCCGCTCAGATTAGGTCTCTCTTCAGTTAAAACCCCAATTTGTTGTTCCTCACGCTGAGGTCACAGAGGACCTCTACATCTCCTCCCTGGCTCTGCCGTTAGCATCCGGATAACTCAAATGAAGGGCTCGATGCGCAACTTTAGTTGGTTGTTCTTTCTCTCTTAACATGGTTTTCCTCATGCCTTTGATTATATTATTTTCTTCAACATTTGGTTTTGTTGGTCTTTCTTTCATTTATATTTCTGGGTATGTTTATCAATGCTTGGATTTATTACTTTTTTGTTAACTTCAATTGGCATCGTCCATGAATTCTGCAGCAGACCAACCCACGCTGGAGAGGAGCATTCACGCGGCACCGACCTTACTATGTAATTGAGGGTCTAATCTTCTCTTTCAATTTTGGGTTTCCTACAGTTCTGCTTTGTAGATACCGAATTTGAAGGACTTCCATTCATCTGAATTGCCGCCCATGCTCGCATTTTTGGGGTTAGAATTGAATGAATGTTTCATGCATTTGTGTTTTTCTTTTTTCCATGCGGGTTTCTTCTAGGCAATTTGATATCTTACCATCATGTTGTCTTTTTCCTTTGAATTCTTAACAATTTTGTTAGGAGGACATGCCTATTGCAGATGAAATATTTGGTCCTGTGATGGCACTGATGAAATTTAAGTAAGTTAATACTTTTATAATTAGTTTTTTCATGTCATCCTACCATTCTTTCTCTATCAGATAAATATGCAGCTGTTAATGGATACTAAATTTGAGTGTGATATATATATGTGTGTGTGTGTGAACAACATGACCATTCAAGGAGCAATTAAAAGTGCTAATAACACCAAATATGGCTTAACAACATGCATTGTGACCAAGAGCCTAGACATAGCAAACACTGTCAAGTCGATTCACGCGGGCATTATTTGGATCAATTGTTATTTTGCCTTTGGGAGGGATTTTGGAATGGAAGCTCTCTACAAGTACTTGCAAGTTAAATCTGTTGTAAGTTGTAATACTTATTTACAATCCTTCTTGGCTTTAAATCAACATCTTCTGTGTTGTTGGTGTATCTGGCTCCATCATAGTGCGATCTTATAACGATTTGAGGGTAATAATATGGATTTTTCATTGGTTTCCATTGTTAGCACATGTTTATTTGATAACCTTAGTTTGTTCTTAACAGGCACCTTCTGACTCCTTTTCTCACTTAGGCATTTGTGGAGACCATTCTTGCTCCAAATCTGCTACTCAACATTGTGTTATTCCGAAAGGTCCGCATCTTTCTCTGTTGTTGATTTTCTTTGGTTAATATCCCTGTGCATCACCTTTGAGTTACATAGGAGCTAATGTGTTTTTGTTGTGCTTTTCTCTATAAATTTACAGGCCTGCCAGTTGCAATGAGGTTATTAGTCAAAAGTTTTTTGTCCCATTGGCTTAAGGTATCTGTATAAATTGGTTGTCCTTGAGCTTCAATGATAAAGAAACATTTAATGGTATCTTGAGTTGAAATCCTTTTTGTTTACCTTATTGAGATTCTTTTTTCTACACTATGAATCAATTTTATACAACTTGGTGCTCAAAATTCCCAGATGAGGATGACTGCTGTAATTCATGGTTATACTTGGAAGTCATTGACCCTAGGAATGCTTCGGGTGTTTTTAGAGCCTCATAATTACGTGTATCTTAAAGAATTAAGAAAATCAGCTTTTGTTTCTCTTTTTCCGTTAAAATTTGTATTGTTATTTAATCGTTGTGGCTACTGTTTTGACACTCTATTTAACCACTTAAATGGGTGTTACTATTAGAAATAAAATTGCTTTTAATTAGAAAATAAAGGTTTCACAGTTACAAAATGAATGGGCATGAGTTATTATACATTGAAGAGCATTAGTTATGTAACCACTAATCATTAGCTTTATGTCTATTAAATATTTTTAATTGAGGTGTTAAGTATTGATTATGAATTCCATGGGAAAGAGGTTGGTGGCTGACGTAGCAGTTGGTAAGAAAGGTGCTGCTTGGCTATTAGATGGCTTGGAGTAACATTCTTACATATGACAATATTTTTCCTTTGGCAAAGTAGCATCATCACTCTTTTCAGTTTTTTAAACCTCTTCATAATTTAGATGTGATTAAAAAGAGGGGCCTTTTTTTATTTTTACCAATCTTGAGTGAGGATTCTCTTCACTCACATAATGTTCTTGCAGATTCCGACACCCAAAAGAGGTGAGATTGTAAGCCAGCTTGGTGATGCATTAAGGGTCAAATTGGATCCGTTCATTGAACTTACTTTAATGTTGTATTTGCAGGCAATGGAATTTCTCAAGTCCCTTGAGGTATGAGTCACTTTAATGTTTTAATCAGACTCACAAAGATATCTAATAAATAATAAATAAGTTATATTAAAGGAGATGATTGTCTTCTAAAAAATATAGACATTAGTCACAGTATAACAAACTCAATTTTGATTTGGTTAGTACTGATATCAAACTCATCTTTTTGTTATTTTGATTTCCATTCTATTGTTTTCATGCTAATTCTTTGTTTTGGTTATGTATCTCGGGATCCAGATGGTGTTCTATTGAAGGTTGAGATTTAATTTCCGGTCCCTGACACATTGATTTGATATTATCTGAAAAGGAAGAGCCTTTCAAAAAGGAGGTATTAGATTCATCGATTTTGATTTTGATTTCCATTTTATATTATTGTTTTAATGCTAATTATTTGTTTTGGTTATGAAGCCCAAGACCCAGGTCACATCCAACAAGAAGAAGCCCCAAACGCGGTGAATGAATGTATTTTAATATGAGATTTCGCTTGGTGAAACTTTTAACTTTTAGTATAATTTTGTGTAGAAGCCTCTTAGTAAAAGTGAAGCAGTTGTTGCTTCTAATGTGCTGGATAATAGTTTTGCTTTTGATCCAACCCTCAATAAGATTGCCAAAAATGAAGAGGGCCTATATGGAGAATCAGAAAATCCTGCAACTGGGAATCAACAAAAAGACATCATGGGATCTTTTGACCAAGATTCACCACCAACCCAGAGAAAACTAAGCTGGAGGAAGCAGTAACACATGCAGATACCGCTTTCAAAGTTCACTTGGTAGGTGTTTATTCTTTTGAAGGGGTTTACTTGATTAAATAGTTAATTGTTATCACATCTGAGGGGGGAATATACATGTTTATGAGAGGAGAAATAGAAATGGTGCAAATTGTAAGAAGAGAATGGTAGTGGATGGTGTAACAGAATGTTATCATGACAGCAAGGTATTGGAGAAGGCAATTGTGCAATAAGTATAGTAGCAAAACATAATTCTGGGAGTAAATTGGTGGCTTAGGATAAGAGGGGAATGTGTGTGTGTCAGCTGTGATGGTTTTCTCTTATTTCTGCATTATTTTTATTCAGTAAAAAGGAGAGGGAAAACTATAAAGATGAGGAGAACGACAAGGGGAAAGATAAAAATAGAGAGAAGGAGAGGGAGATAGATCGAGATAAAGAAAGGTCAAGAGATAAAGTAAGTAGAAAGACCCATGAGGAAGATCATGAATTGAGTAATGTTGATGATAAAGTTGACTGCCCTGAAAAGAGAGATGAGGAGGTTAGGTATGACGGAGTTGTTGCTTTAGCTTGGCTCATTAATTTTTTTGCAATGTGCGATATGGTTTTGTTTCTATGTAATTAGTAGTATTTGCTCAAATTCAGGTGTTGGTTTAGTTGAATTATAGGGATAGGCATAAGGAAAAGGAAAGAGAGAAAGAGAAGCATACAGATAGAGAAAATGAGACGGAAAGCTATAGAGATGGGGAGAAGGCCAAGGGGAAAGATAAAACTAGAGAGAAGGAAAGGGAGATAAATCGATTAAAAGAAAGGTCAAGAGATAGAGTAAGTAGATAGACCCATGAGAAAGATCATAAATTGAGTAATGTTGATAAGTAGACTACCACTTTACCGTACCATTTTATGTTATAATTCCTTTGCTCTTTTTGAATGGTTTCTTTTTCTCTTAGGCTTATACCACATAGTACTGTTATGCCATAACTTAATTTTAACAAGAAAATGTATCTATCCGCTTAGTCGCTTACAGTCTTTTACTAGAATTTGATATTCATACGCTTTTTATTTCTCGATATTGATCTTCTTTTGTTTGTCGACTTAAATTATAGAAGTTAGGTTGTTAAATGGGGCTTTCGTGCAGTGGAAGGACAAATAAGAATGCTTTTACTTTGCTCACTACTTTCTATTTTGATATAATGTTTCAGCTTATCCCCCTCCTGAGACTTTCTCTAAGGCATACAAGCTGTGAAAGAATCTCTCATTGAGCATATCCCCCTCTTGATTCCCTAAGATTAGGGATGGCAATTTTACCCAAACCCATGGGTACCCGCCCGAACCCGATCCGATTTGACGGACAAAACCCGAATTGACTGGATTTGGGTTTGGGTTTGGGTTTTGCCTGTTACTGTAGCAGTTTATGGGTTTGGGTTTGGTATTAGTTAAATCCGTGCCCAAACCCGCCCGAACCCAAACCCAAACCCATAGGTACCCAAAACATAAAATTACAAAAAAATACCTCATACATATATATTTATTAACTTTGTTCTTAGTATTTGATGATTAATTGCACTTCTGTATGTTTGAGAAAGTAAACTCTAAACTATTTTTGTCTCACTTTGGTGATGGATGAGGGTGATGAATAGTATTTTTTTTTCCTTTCTATGAATTTCACCTTTTTTTTTATAAAGTAGGTTCTGGATCAAGTTATGGGATGAGTTGTTATTTCACGTAAGCAATGGGTTTGGGTTTGGGTTTCGGGTAAATCCGAAACCCAATGGGTTTGGGCATGGATTTTATTTTATCGCCCATAAGGATTTGTGTATGGGTTTGAGTTCTGGGATTTGGGTTTGGGTTTGGTAATTGTAAAACCCGTGCCCGATCCTACCCGTTGCCATCCCTACCTAAGATATATCAGCTGTGAAAGAATCTCTCCCCTGGAATTTGAGCATGTCTCTGGAAACATCTCTCATTTTACTTTTGTGTGCTTGTAGAAGTTGTCAGTGATTGAATTGTGAAACTGTATTACTCCATGTGACCAAGTAAACTGCTTTATTTCTAATGCAGCCATCTTCTTTATGGTTGAAGCCTCTTAATTTATGCAAATAAATGATGAGGTTTTTCATTATTCCAGGTGTTGGTTTATCTAGCTTTACACATTGACATTTGAATTTTAGATAGGTCACTTGAGATTTATGGAGCCTTCTATCAACAACTTCGATTTGAAAAAAATGCATATCGAATTAAAATTCACCTCATACCATGGGGAAGACAAGTTTCATCCTTGCCTTTATCTGCTTAGCTTCTTTGTTCTTAAATTTTGCAATTATCTTCGCTGGATACAAGATGAATGGTCAGGGCAGAGAAAAAGAAAAGTAGTTTGCAAAGTACAGTAGAAACTCTTTAAATTAATAATGTCAGGACCGGAGAAATTTATTAATTTAGAGAGTTATTAATTTATCGATAAATTAATAATTATTAATTTAAAGAGTTTTTAAGTAATTATATTATACATACCAAACAAAAAGGCAACTTTATGATACAATACAAAAAATACAACACCTGAGCTATTGGATGCAATAAGAAAAGTTAGAAATGAGTTCCAAATAGACTTGAACTTAAAGGAAAACAAACAACTATTACAATAGAGTGTAATATATTTTTTTCAATTTCTATGAATTATTAATTTATGATTTTCTTGGGACCGGAAATTATAAAGGATTCAAGCTGAAGAAGTCCAACAGGTTCTAATATTATAATATTAGAAGTAAGGTTGTTGATTCTATTAAAATGTAACTCTTTTCAAGCTGTGACTACTGTTTTCCCTTGGTAACCTAAAGTTACTAATTGGCCTTTAGATGGCGTAGCTATGGATGATGTACTTTGTGAAAGCTCGAGGCATGCTAATGGCCATGCTAATAGTGATCCTGGAATGGCTTATCATTCTATTGATGATAACTTGGAATTGCATCAACGGTTATCATTTTGGTGTCATTTTTGATGCTTATTCAATTTTTGTTGTCATCTTTCTATTAAGAATTATACTAAATCATGTGCAAATTTGGATTGCCTTTGGAATGAGCATCTACAAGCTTCCCAAATGAATCTATAGGATACTCCTCCATTTTTCAAGGAGCTACGAACTCGAGCACTGCTATGTGTTCACCTGTTCTTCCAGCTCCAAGGTCATATTCTGAATTATTTAATATTAACAAATTTATTTTTTGGTCTCCCTTGAATTTTAATCGTTATTCAGACGCAGTCTGAGGTAGCAGATTGGAGAGACTTGCGGGTCATGCGAATTTAATACAAAACATGCTTTGTAAGTTGTTTGATACTTGGATATTATATATTAGTAATTTTGGCTTTTTTTTTTTTAAATTTGGCCATTTTCAAGTCTCATGTTGATAATTACATATTCTTTCAACTCTCTTATATGTGAAGGGTGAGTTATTAAATGACTGAGGCATCCAGGAATGTTTTTTTTTTTAATTTGGCCATTTTCAAGTCTCATGTTGATAATTACATATTCTTTTAACTCTCTTATATGTGGAGGGTGAGTTATTAAATGACTGAGGCATCCAGGAATGAAAAAAATTACTTTGGCAATGACATGATATTCATCATTATATTAATCATGATTCTTGATCCTATTTTTTCATGATGTTGTGGTTGAATGTAAGGTGGAAAAAGAGAGGATTAATGTGAGGGAGATTAAAGCTTGCGTCATTTGTGATGTTGAGTGATTATGATAATTAGGTGTATTTGGTTTCTCTAAAAATAAGTTCTAAATCATTTATAAGAATAGTTGGAGTTAGTAATTTACGTATGTGTGAATTAATTGAAGTTTATATTTAGTTCTATAATTATTAATTATCTTTAGACCTCATGGTTATCTGTTGTTGGATACAACAAATAATCTCTCTATCTTTGGTGTCATTGAGATAAAAAAGATGTTACCTTATGGAAATGTTTTTTTTTTACTCATTCTAAGGAAAACATTTAACAAATTTTTGTGAGGTTAAAGTAATTATTTAATAAATAAATATGGTAAGTATTTTAATAAAAAGGTGATATAGAAAATATCTTAAGAAGAAAAATTAAATTTAAAAGGAATGTATAATATTAAAAATGCTTATTTGTGACAAACAAATAAGGAAAAACATAATTCCCAATTTTAATCTCAACTGGCAATGGGAAAAAATATATATGATAATATACTCAATGACTTTTATAAGCTTATATATGTTACTTTAAGTCTTCAACTTCTAAATAAACTATTAATATTTTATATTAAAAAATTAAAGAATGAAAACATTTAGACAAACAAATAAACTAAAATAAGAAGAGCTAGGGGACATATGAGTTGGGGTGGGGAGGTCCAGAGATCAATTCTTGGCGGGTGCAATTTATCTTTTCGATGTACAAAAAAAAACTCAAATAAATATAATTATTGTACTTCTAAAAAAATCAAACACATTCATCAGCAAAAAAAAAAAACTTTCAAGTTTATGTTTTTTTATATCTAAAATTAATTTTATTCTTTTTATTTTAAACTTTCTTTTAATAAGTATAAAAAATAACATTTTAAAAAATTACAGGCTGCCAACAAAAAATAATCCTGTTGCAAGGGTCAATAATGATGAAAACCACAAATAAATTAATAATTTTGCTTCTACAAGACAAAAACAAACACATTCATCGCCAAAAAGACTTTAGAACAATGTACCATTTATAAACATTTCAAAAAAAAAAATGTACCATTTATAAAAACAAACACATTTATCACAAAATAAAACTTAAAAATTTATGATATAATAAACATTTATTCTTTTAATACCAATAATATTTTTTAAAAAATAACACACAAATCTTAAAAATACACATAATAAACAAAAATGAATATCCCCCGTGCATCGCACGGGTAAAAAATACTAGTAATACTATAAACCAAACGAGCCAAAAAGTTAATTGCTTAGACATGTTTACTTGAATTAGTTTTTATTTTAATTACTCTCAAATAATATATACTCTTTTTTTTAAATTAATAATATATACTCTAATTCATCCAATCTTCGTTTTCTCTTAAAACAGTCATTGGAGCCAAATAATTCAGTTATCAGTTATTCTGTTAACTCAACACAAGCACCAAAATGCGGTTAAGTCAAAATGTTGGAAAAAAGTCAACAAAGAAACAAGTATTTAAATAGATTCCATTGGAGCCAAATAAATCAGTTATGAGTTAGTTATTCTGTTAACTCCAACTCCTTCAATCTTGAGTCTTGACTGCAATCACTCACTTTCCACATGTCGCTGCCACCCCAAGAGCCACCGCGAGGGCCACCGCCTCTCAATGTCAGCCATCAATCCCACAAGGTCAAGAAGCAGCAGCCGCCGCGCCCTTCCGCCGTCGCCTCCCAATCCCACCACCCCCCTGCTCCTCCGCCGTTGGAAGATTATCTGGCTTCGTTGGAACAGCAACTGATGAATGAATTGATACCGCCGGTGGCAAACACTCAGTCGGCGGCGCCTATGAATGAATTTCCGAGAGCCAGAGTCGGCAACATGTCGCTGGTAGAGTTGCAGAGGCGGGAAACATCTTTGGTTACTTTCCTGGAACAGCGTCGGACTCGGAGGAGGAGGAGTAAAGAACAAGAGCAAATGCAGCAGCCAGATGCCTGGATAGATCCTTTCTTGGAACTGATGTCGGAGGAATTGCCTCCACTTCCCGATAACTTGTTAACGCCACCGCCGGGGCTAGAGCTAGATTCCGCGATGTCAGACACGGATCGACTGCTTGAATTTCTGAGAGCAGGAACCGACGAGGAAGAGTTGCAGATAGAGGCTTTCTGGGAAGAGATGTTGAAAGAAGAAGAGAAAATGCAGCAGCAGCCGAATCCTCCTCCTCCTCCTCCTCCTCCGCCAGTTTACCCGCTGCCGCCGCGAGTAGCTTCTTGCCGAATCCTCCTCCTCCTCCTCCGAGAATGTTTCCCGTCACAGCAAGTCGCTCCTCACCGGGTCCATCGGAATCTTTTCCCACCGCCGCGAGAGGCTCCATACCGGGCCCTTCGAGGAGTAGCACCGGCTTGAGAGGTTATCATCCCACCACTTCAGCAAGTCGCTCCTCACCGAGTCCACCGGAAAATTACAGCGCCGCGCCGGTCGATCCTCTCCCTGTAGTATGGCGCAGCATCCCTATCTTGCCGGCTCCTCCGGGTTATTTCCCTGACAAATCGGGCAGCTTCTTGCCGAGGCGGCCGATCATTCCTCCCGCTGCAGGGACGAGTTTCTTGCCGCAGGACATTTCTGGCGCCGCGGCAGCGAGGAGCATCTGTCCGAGTCCGGCGGGCTGTTCTACCTCTGCACCGTGTGCGTCGTCGGAATATTCCTCTGTAGCGAGCTTGCCGCCGGAATCTTCTCCCGAAGGTAGCTGTTCGCCGCTCACTGTAGATTCTACGCCACCGCCGTTGCCGCCACCGCCACCGGACCCCTCCGCCTAAGTTGTTCTCTTGACATATTCATTTTTCTCGTCTCTAATTTGGTCATGATTCAATTCAATGGCTCTTTAGTGTCACAGATTTTTTGTCAGTAAAAGAATGCACAGACTTTGAATTTTTTGGTGTACATTTTCACAGTTAGGCTAATTCAATTACTATGTTGTTCACTTTCATTCATTGTATAGTGTTGTATACTTGCTCAAAGATGAAACTTCTGTAACAATTTTCTATAATGTTTCAGCATATCTCTCTCATGTTTGATTGTCAATGGAGAATTGGAAATATCATATGATGTGTCTATTTGCAAGCTCACTTTTAAATCATCTTGGTTATGTAATATTGAAGTGAAATGAATGACTCACTCCTCTGTAGAATGCTAATGGGCAAGAATGAAGTTTTGAGAGGCATAATGGACTAAATAATTATTTATTCACACCTCAAAATGAGGTGGAATGAGGTGGAGGAAGAGAGAGATAGGAAGAAAAGAAAAAGTAAGAGTGAGAAAGTATAAGATGTGATAGATGATAAGAGGAGAGAGATAGAAATAAAAATAGGTGGAAATGAAGTGTATAAAAAAAGAGGTGTGTATATATCATTACCCATAATGGACTACCCAATAAAGGGGAGGAGGAAAACAGAAAGGTGCTTGCTGTGATACCTTAAGACAGATTAGGGTGTGGTACCCAAAATGAGTTGGTTCAATAATAAAGACACATGTATCGATTAAAATTTTGATTTTGTTATATCATAGTAATGCAGTGTTCCATTCTTAGGGACATGAGATATGCGAGTTGTGTTTTCTGAGAGTTGTTCATCCATTAACCATGATCATTTTACGCGCATCTCCAACATCATCATTTGTTTCCACCATTCGTCCATTTTTCATTAAAAAATGAATTTCATGAGATATAGTCAATTGTCAAGTGAAGTAAAATCTAAAAATGTAATATTTACCTTGAATAATATGATAATAATCTATTAAATTACCCAATCCGGGCACCACACCCAAAAAAAATTCAGGGTACCACAGCGTTTACCAAACAAAAAAGACTATGTGGTAAAAGCAATCAATGAGTTGAGGAGCCATTGCATTGATCTTAATTCATTGTATTAATTCACATTTAAAATTTCTTCTTTTGAAGCCACATTAGTTATGGATGTATTTTTAAGTTTTTGTGGAAGTATATTTCAATTCTTTTAAATCATTTCTGATGTACAAGATGTTACTCCTAAATGTTGAATCTATATATATATATGTAAAGGAGGCTTGAGTTTTTGCATGTATTAAATGCATTAAACCATAAAAGCTCTCATACCTTTATATTAAATACACTAAAAACTAAAAAATAAATATTAAATAAATTAAAAACTGAAAAAATTTGTATTATAAAAAACTATTCAACTACTTATATTAAATAACAACATTCATAAACTTAAAATTGATTTGAGCTTTGCATTTGAAAAATATTAAAAATTAAAATTAATAATAAAATATTATTTATTACTAAATAATTTAGATATAATAATTTAAAAAAAAATTATATCCATCTATATACATATGTAAAACAAACTTGAAAAAAATAGCATTAAACACATAAAGAAATAATAAATTTCTTTTGTATTAAAAACATTAAATAAAATAATTGAAAAATAAAATAAAAACTACATCCACTTTATTATTCATTAAATATTAATTATTAATTGTTAAACTTTTCAATTTCTCATATTTTAAAGTAAATATCAAAATTTAAACCTTTTCAATTTCTCTTATTTAAAATTAAATAATAAAATTATTTAAATTTTAATTATTCAATACAACTTGAGGTGAATTTTTAAAAATTAATAATAATTGAATTGCTGTTGTTGCTGATTAATTAAATTGTTGTTGTTGATGTATGCTGGAGCTTGACCTACTGTTGTGTTTCCTGCTGGGGCTGCTGTTTTTAAGTTGCATTTTTGGAGGGCTGATTTTAGTTATAAAAGGGTATTGTGATACTGTATCAGGGTTGTGAAATTAGTTATCTTAAGAATGTGGGACTCTTTTTCCTTACAAAGTTTTTTCCCACTAGATTTTTCTTAGCAAGGTTTTAATGAGGCTCATTCTTAAGATTACGCTTTTAGCCATTTCACGAAGAAGTCATTTGGGAGGTGTTTAGTTTCCTTGGGAGGTGTGGTCTTTTGTACTATGTTTTGTCATGAGAACTTTTTGCTCATGTTTGATTCATTATTAATAATATTACTTTCATTTTCAAAAAATAATAATAATAATTGAAATTGACTACCTTTAGTACGAGCAAGTTAATACACTAAAACTATTATTTTTATGTCTCAACACATTTTTTTACAATAAAAAACTATTTTTGATATTTGGTAATTTAATTACACTATAATAATTTTTATACTATATTATAAAAATAGTGTAAATAAACCCATGCAACGCACGGGTATTATTTCTAGTTTACTAGTATATAAACCCGTGCTTTGCACGGGGATTATATCATCAAAAATTATTTACTGCAACCAATTTCATACACCAAATATATTAGGCAATACAAATGAGCTAATTAGAAACTGTCTAAATCCCTTTCCGATGAAGAAAAAAAAAAAAAAAAGAAACTGTCTAAATCAGTGAGGTCTAAATAAAAACACATAGTCTGTCCACCACCAATACAAACATAGGCCAAACAGGAAATTAGTAGATTTTCTTCGTAAAAATTATTTTTGTGAACAAACTGTAGCCAATCACATGTTATATAGCCTTCAGATTCCCTTATATTGTGCCAGTACATATCACAAAAATACCTTCAGCTAAGCTCGTCTCTTAGAACACTATGAGATGGCCTAAGTGGAATAATAACATCTCTTACCATCGCAGCAGACATGCACCGCAAGTACATAATAACTAAGAGATGCACATTATTGCCCTGAAATACATTAGAAAAGGGGAAGCAGATAGAGAAAAAAGATGAGAGACCTATCTTCAAACGAAAACCCTGTGTATCAAATTGGGTGTGGTTGATACGAAGGCATTCAAGTTTATTTATAGCATGAAAAATCACAGGTCGGGAGAAACACAGGTATCGCTGATGGATTTGAAATTTGAAATCTAATTCAAAAGTGGGACAAACTTCAGAATTACCTAAAAGTGGGAGGAACTTCAGATCCGGTGCTAGAGGGAAGTGCGAATTATCGTGGAAAAAGAATTTGAAAAATCAAAAAGGGATGGAAACGCGTTAGCTAAGGGACTCTTTGGAAGAGGCCTGACAACGGATGTCAAATACACAAGAAAATGACACTAATTGATTTAAGGTCATTTTGGCAACTACCAAAGGGTATATAGGGTATGCGAAAAAACTCTATCAACGGATACTGAGAAATTGACACCTGGAGGCAGGGGCGGATCTAGACCTTATATATCAGTGAGGCTAAATATAAAAGAAATTATAGACTAAAATATATTGAATTTTTTTTTTAAAGTTATCTTGGTTATGTTAAAGTTAATATGACCCTCAAAAAAAAAAAAAAGTTAATATTGATATAAGAGTTTTTTTTGGTTACAAGATGACAAATGTTTGAAATTTTGTAAACTCCTCTGGAGAATGCTAATGGGACAGAATGAGGATTTGAGAGGCATAATGGACTACCCAATAAAGGGAAAAACACTGTGTGGTAAAAGCAACCCAAGACTTTGAGGAGCCATTAACTGTGTATTTAGCAATTTTAACTTCAATTGGTCTTAATTAATTGTATTCATTCACATATAAAATTTCTTCCTTTAAACTATGGATGTAGTTTTGAAGTTTTTGTGGAAGTATATTTCAATTCTTTTAAAACCTTTCTGATGTACAAGATGTTACTCCTAAAACATTTTTAAAATGTTGAATTTATTTACTGTAAGCATATGATACAGGGTACCATACCACTTAATACTTGTTATGCTAATTATTTTAATTTTATATCTTTAACAATTTTTGATGCATGTTGTTCAATTTTATTCACTGTATACTTGCTCAAAGATAAAGGTACTGCCACAATTTTATTTTAATATTTGAGTATGTCTCTCTCATGTCACATTATCAATGGAGAATTTAAAATTTTATATTATGTGTATATCTATTTGAACTATTGCAAAATTTACCTTTAAATTATCTTGATTTTGTAAATACTAATATTGATAGCATGAGCTCAAAATGAAGTAATCTATGGTTGATTAGTAGTTAAATGAATGCCTCAAGTCTTTGCTCCTCTGTAGAATGCTAATGGGCCAAAATGTAAAGTTTTGTGAGGCATAATGGACTACCCAAGAACAAAAACAGGAAGAAAAGCAACACAGTGGTACTAAATAGTAGTAGTACTTAAAAAAACGAACGCAGAATCAAAAAGCTTGTTGATTCTCGATTTCTCATTGATCAGAGATTCAGAATGCTTACATACACACTGATGTTGGTAACAGAATTACATACTTCACTGTTTACAAGCAACTGTTCATTTAGACACTAACTAACATTACTAACCACTAACAATTAGCATTACAATTAAGAGAAACTGAAAATGTATCTAGTAAGTGGTGATACAATAGTCCTCTAATAATAGCACTCATAGCAACCTCTTGGGAGCTGACACCAAGTGTTTTCATCTCATCTTGTAGCTTCATGGCTCCTTTTACGTTTCCCACCCTACACATGCCATTAATTAAAGTAATATATTGTTTACATGTAGGAACATAACCCCTTTCCACCAAGGCTTGCAAAACACAATGGGCTTCCTCAAAAGCACAAGTTCTAATGCGTCCATTAAAAAGGGAGTTGTATGTATCTACCTTAGGAATAACTCCTAACAGATTCATTTGTTTTACCAGATCAATGGCCATTTTTATCTCATTCCGTTCACATAACTCGGTAATCAGCATGTTAAATGTAGAACAATCAGCTACAGAACCTTCAAGTGTTATCCATCTTAAAATTTTGACAGCAACATCAAATGATCCCGACTTACAAAATCCAAGAATAAGAGCATGCCATGTTAACCTGTCTGGTGCAAAACCATGCCTGATCATGTCCTTGTACAACATAGAACATCTTTCCACATTCAGCCTCTTTGAATATCCATGCAGGAGAATATTGTAAGTAGCCAAGTTGAAGCACAGACTTCTATTCCTCATTGCTAATAGGATATCATTTACCTTCGACATTTTCCCTTTTCTTGAGTATTGATTCATAAGCACATTGAATGTTATAGTATCAGGGCCAACACCTTTGTTCAGCATATCTTCAAAAATATACAAAGCAGCTTTTGAATGACCTTCCTTAAGGACAGCATCAACTAAACTAGTGTACATGGCAGGATTTGGAGATAATAATCCTTTCTCCATTGCATTTCCTGACAAAAGGAGTGCAGCAACCACTTTACCCTTCTTGCATAGCATTCCAATAAGATTAGTGTACGTATAACTGTCAGGCACAAAATTCTTCATGACCATTTCATTAATAAGGGAAACCGCATCCGATATGTTTCCTGATCTGCATGTCCAAGTAAGTATTGTGCTGTAGATAACACTATCAATGGCATAGGGAATGCAACTAAGTAAGTCTATCCAAAAATGTTTTGGCTTCCTTAATATACCCACCAGAGAAAAGACCTTTCAATAGACCCCCATATGTGAACTGACTTGGGAAATGACAGACACTTTTCATTTGATCAAACACAGAAAAAATGCTTTTAATGCATCACCAGAATTTCCATAACTATTTATAATGCAATCAAATGCGGAAGTGCTAGGATCAAGACCCATCCTGCTCATGTGATCCATAAAATACTCAGCCTCTTTAAGTCTCCCGCTTCTACAGAAAGTGGCAACCAAGACATTACAAGTAAAGTGATCTGAAACATGACCACTGTGGTTCATAACTGCGTAAGTATTCAACGCTTCTTTTAGGTTTCGCATCTTGCAGTAGTTGTAGATTAATGTTGAGTACAAAATGTTGTTAAGTACAAGTACAGTCTTATACATTTTACACATTATCTCCTTTGCATTATTTATCTTCCCAGCCCTGAGAAATCCATTTATGAGCACAGAAAACGTAACAACATCAGGATTGATAGAAGCTTTTAACATATCATCCAGCAAGTGCACAGCTTCTTCAAGCAAGCGATTCTTACACAACCCATCAATCATTGCTGTATAACTAATATGACCGACTCTCACCCCATTCATCCTCATTCTCTCAAGAGTACTGGAAACCAATCCAAATTTAGAATGCTTGGACAGCCCATTTAAAAGAGCCCCATATGTTACTTCATTGGGTTTCAAACCATGCGATACCATTTCATCCAAAAGTCTGAAAGCTTCCTCTATGTTGCCCTTACTACAGTGCCCGTCAATCAAAGTATTGTAAGTGATACAGTTTGGTAACAAATTAAAGGACAACATCTCATTCAAAAACTTTAGCAGCAACTCCAATTTTCCCCTCCTTAACAAATCCATTGATAAGAGTATTATACGTTATCTCATTAGGATACACCATATTCTTTCTCATCCTTCTCAATATTAAATAAGCTTTTGCACTCCTGCTTTCCCTGCACAAATTATCTACCAACACATTATATGTACAAATATCTGCCGCAATACCCTTAGATGTCATGCAATCAATCAGCTCAGATGCAGCCTTAAACCTCCCTTTCTTGCAATACCAATTAAGCAAAGTATTATAAGTGACTGCAGTTGGAAAATGACCACTTTCTTCCATTTTCCTCAGGAGAAAGCCAGCACTTTTAAACCGCCCTCGTTCGCATAAAGCATTTAACAATATGTTGAATGTAGCAACATAAGGATTAACTCTCTTGGCAAGCATTCCTTTGAAAAAGGACCAAAACAGCTCACTCTTCCGATCCTTTACCAAGGAACCTAGCACCATGTTACAAGTATACACCGAGGGGCTTAAACCCTCGAAAACCCATCAAGTAAAAAATCTGCACAGCATCTCCAACCATTATTTCCCTCAAACAAACTCTAATCAGGAGGTCAAAAACAGCAGGGTTTGAGTTGCAAATGGGGTATGTTTCCAGCAAAGCACCAAAAACAGAGTTCAAACCAATTGGCATATGTAACAAATGTGTCAAGGCTGTTTTGGCAAAGTTGTACATTCTAGCTCTAACAAGTACATGAGTGGTAGTAGAAATTATATGGGTCACATGATTGAGCTCCAAATTGGGTTGCTTCATGAACCATTTAAGAAACTTGAGAGCTAACCTTCCATGGACAGGCCTGAGGGAACCTAGTCTATAATTCATGCAATTCAGGGACTCCCAACGGTGTACAGTGAGAAACATATATATGCTTTTTTCCATATCCAAAACCATTGACTGATTCCAAAGGTGCCAACTTTATACTGAAAATCAAAAACAAAAAGAGAAAAAACAGAAACAAAAAAGTGGGTTTAGTGAGGAAGTGTGTTTCAATTCAACCGGGAAGTGTGAGGAAGGTAAAAGGCATAAAGGCTTACCTTGAAGGAGAATAGAGGCAAGTGCTGAACAGCTGAAAAATGATTCATGTATCTGAGAATGAACTCACCCTTTCCAACAAATGTACTCTCATGGCTGCAGTGAAATTTTTGTGTCAGAATATCTTTAAGGTTTAAATACTCTAGAGGTCCCTGAAATTGTCTGTCGTACGAAAATAAGTCCCTGAATTTTTTTTTTCCGATTTCGAATCCCTAAATTTTTTTTAATCAGAATAAGTCCCTACTCGTGTTTCCTATCTATGTGACTCAATTTTTGCTGAGACATTTATTCCACGTGGCTTTTCTATTTTTTTTAAATACACATGGATTAAAAAATAAAATTAAACATTTAAAATTAAAATTAAAATCTTATTAACATAATTAACCATAAATCTAATTAACCCTAAATCCCTAAAAAGATTTTTATTTTTATTTTTTATTTTTAAATTTTAAATTTAAAACTAAAATCTTATTAACCTAATTAACCCTAAATCTAATTAACCCTAAATTCCTAAAAAGATTTAAATTTTAAATTTAAATGTATAAATTTAAAATTAAAATCTTATTAAGCTAATTAACCCTAAATCTAATTAACCCTAAATCCCTAAAAAGATTTTAATTTTAAATTTAAATGTTTAATTTTTTTAATCCATGTGTATTTAAAAAAAATATAATTGCCATGTGGAATAAATGACTCAGCAAAAATTGTGCCACATAGGCTGGAAACACAAGTAGGGACTTATTCTGATTAAAAAACATTTTCCAGGGATTCGGAATCGGAAAAAAAATTTCAGGGCCTTATTTTCATACGGCAGACAATTCCAGGGACCTACAGAGTATTTAAGCCAAATCTTTAATAGTGTATTGGGCTTAATTGCAATTTGACTACCAAATATTTAAAACAAGCAATTAAAATTGAGTTTAGCCGTCTCAATTCTTCATTTAAACAACTTTTGAAAGTGTCCATTAGCACTGTGAAACTGCGACCAAAACGCATTTTGAAAGTGCGTAATGAACGCACCTTAAATGTGGGTGATGGGCGCACTTACAAAATGTGTTTTGGTCGCACATTCAAAGTGTGAGCGAAAAATCAAATGGGTTGGTGTAGTGGTTCAACACTTCATCCTTTAAGCAGGTGGTTGGGGGTTCGAACCCCAACTCTTGCGAATAGAAAAACTCCTTGGCCAGCCCCTACCGCTTAGTGCGCTGACCGTGGGGCAAGGGATTAGTCTCACGGCTGTATGCTGTGGGGATACCTTATTCAAGACCAAAAAAAAGTGAGCGAAAAAAATTTATAAAAGGTATTTTAGGATTTTACGAATTTAACAAGGTCCAAATAGCTGTCGGGGGTTCGAATTAGAGTACTCATGTGTAAAATAGAAAATAAAAGGATGCTATTGAATGATTGTGTAAAACCATTTACACTATTCGTGCATAGAAATTAATCTCAATTGTTTTTACCACAAATTAAAAATAAATGTCTGACTGATTGATTTTCACCTACGTGTCTGTTAAAGAGAGACAACAGAACATTCGAGTGATAGAAACAGGGGAAACACAAACACCAAAGAAGGGAGACAATGATCATGGTCATGGTAGTTGAAAATGCGCTATTAGATTGAACAGTAATGGAATGTTTTTGTGAAGAAGGCCAAGGAAAATTGACGAGGTTGGTAACAGTGGGAGCTGGAGAAGAAGATTACTACATTTTGAAGTCCAAAATCGGAGAGGGTTCTTCCTCTGCAGTGTGGAGAGCAGAGCAACGACCAAGCGGTGAAGAGGTGGCGGTGAAGCAGGTCCTCCTCTCTAAACTCAATCCTCGCCTCAAAGCTTGCTTGGACTGTGAGATCAATTTTTTGTCCTCTGTTAACCACCCCAACATTATTCGCCTTCTCAACTTCTTTCAGGTCCTCCTCTGTTTCCTTTCATGATTTTCTGTTTTATCTTCCTACCCATTTTGTTAATTTTGATCCTGAAATGGAACATGTTGAAAAGGTGTAATTTTCTTTTGTTGGGGTTAGTTTGAAGCTTGTTATTTTTGTTTGGTGGTTAGGCTGATGGATGTGTTTATCTGGTCCTGGAGTTTTGTGCTGGTGGGAATTTGGCTTCTTATATTCGATGTCATGGGAGAGTTCAACAACAAACTGCCAGAAATTTCATGCAGCAGCTTGGTAACTTTTATCTGGGTTTGTCTATGTTATTGTGAAATGTTGCTTTAGGTACTGGTGCATACTAGCATGGAAGTTAACTTAACATGAGTTATGTGATACAGGGTCTGGTCTAAAAGTGTTACACTCACACGGCATCATTCACAGAGACTTGAAACCTGAGGTAAAATTCAACTACTGCTTTTCCTGACTTTGAATAGAGCATAGTGCAGTTTTAAGAATGGAAAACTTGAATGTTTTATGTAGTGCATTATTCACTTGAAGGGTTTGGCAGTTGAATGATGCAAGTTGAGAGTGTGTGAGATGTACAATTAACTTTTTTCTAGATGCACACTTATCTCTATTGGAATAAGTAGCACTGTGTGTCACAGTGTTTAAAGATTTAGATTTAGGATTGGGAGACTGGTTTTAGATTCCGATCTGAGCAGCTTTGACATCTTTGGCAACATTGTTTTTTATGCAACAATGAGTTTTGAGGTTGCTTCGTAATTCACCAGTATTAGTAATACTGGTTTGAGGGTGCTATTGATGTGCAATTGTATTGGTTTCAGTTAGTTAATTTATGGTTTCTTTATGTCCCTTATCCATTACAATTTGAATGAAATTTAGGAATGTCTAATCGGTTCTGTCATCTCACAAAAGTAGGTGTCAAATTGGAGGGGTTTTGCTAAGCAATTAGATTATTTGATGCAGTTTACCCCTAACCAATTTGAACCCCATTGTAATTCCCATTTTGTCCGCGGCCTTTGTTGCTTGCAAAAACACCTCCTTGGCCTCTTTCCAGCAGGTTTGAATGGTCCCAAACATAATGGGGTTCTATCTTTGTTATGGATGAATGATGATTGAAGAGGAGTATGCGAAGTAACCTATAGCTGGCTGAGTTCAGCATCAAGTCAAATACCAACAAAGCAATATTGGCCTGTAAAAGGTCAAGTAGTCTTTGGTTAGTAGGCAAATTGAAGATCGCTCTCTTCCTCTAGGTTTAGATGCTCAGGTCTTTTCTTGGTGTGGTACAAAAGACTAGATTCTGAAAAAATTGGGAGGGAGTCTTGCTTGCATGGAAAAATGAATCAAGAGTTAGCAATGCCATGGGGCAATATATTACAGTGATTTTCAGTTACAAAGCTCACATAACATCTAAATTTTAATTTTGCATCTATAAGCACCAAGATGTATCGGTTTAATTTTGCAACTTGCAAATAATGCAAAAGAGAGAAAAAAAAGGTGTTATTTTTCATTTACTCATTTTGCTTGCAAAAATTTCCATTTTCTCTACCCAATAAGGATTTGGTTATGACTTATGAGGCATTTGTAACAGTTTTGTATATAAGCATTCGTTCCTAATAATATTTCTGTAAGTCATTTAGGTTAAACAGACATCAAAGTGATTTCAGATTGTCTATTGAGGGGCAAAACTTTGGGAAAACAAGAGAAAGGAAAATTGCTGTTTTTCTTTTTACAACAGAATGGTCTAGTCATAAGAATAATTGCTCTGTTACTGATAATATATTTGTAGTTACTATCATATTAAGATCAGAAACAAATTTGTTTGCATTGGTGTTATTTTTGAACCAGAACATTTTGCTATCAAGCCATCAGGCTGATGCGGTGCTAAAGATAGCTGATTTTGGTCTATCAAGGTAGTATCAGTTAAGGGGAATGCATATGAAGGGGAAGACTATTTGCAGATTTATTTACATTTTTTTATGTTATTACTCTTACTATCTTCTTAACTTTTTCCCCTTGAATACAATAAGGAAAATCACACGCCCAGGTGAGTTTGTTGAGACTGTTTGTGGTTCTCCGTTATACATGGCTCCAGAAGTTCTTCAGTTTCAGAGATATGATAACAAGGTACCAACTCCTCTTACTTTCAACATTAATCCACCTGGTTTACTGAAATTTACTTAATGATGCAGGTAGATATGTGGAGTGTTGGAGCCATTCTTTTTGAGCTTCTAAATGGCTATCCACCTTTTAATGGCAGAAACAATGTTCAGGTAACTCCATAACTTCGAGCAACAAAATGAAAAATATTCAGAATTGTTCGTCGGCGATCACTGCTAATATAAAGTAAATTTATTGATTGCAGCTGTTGAATAACATTAGATCCTGTACCAGCCTTCCATTTTCTCCGCTGATTCTCTCAGGACTGGATCCTGACTGTCTTGATATTTGTTCAAGACTACTATGCTTAAATCCAGGTTATGCCTATTTCATATTTCACACATTTTTTTATTCACTCAATTTGGAAATCTAAGTATTTCAGAAGTATTCGAACCCTGTTGCAGCGGAGCGCCTTTCTTTTGATGAATTTTACTGGCATAGCTTTCTGCGAAGAAAATTGATGAGAACTTGACAGCATTCCTGGATTTCAAGTGTTCATGATGTTGATCTTTTCCTAGCAGGTCTTCTTCAAAACTATCAAAATCATCAATTAATATTTTTCCATCTTTGATTTCTCCCCTATGAACATTGGATCAGTGTCTCGAATCACTTATGGGGATCATCTCTTGCTATTTTCTTTGATCACTTATGTACCCGAAGATATTCACTGTTTTGCAAAAGCCTTTTCTTGTGCTGCAGATTTTAATATTTTCAAGTTGTATTACAGAGAGAAATACAAAATAAATCATATTCATTAAATTTGGGCAGATTAGACCATGATGAAACAGTAATAACTGTTTCATTATTTGCTGACACAAATCTTATTTTATCAGTTTAATTTGAGTATTTCCTTTCACTGCTGGCTTCAACTGAACTGCTGTTGGGTTTGCTTGTTTTGTATTATTAAGCAAGAATGTGATTAAATTCTTCCTTGTTGAATTGCAAGTTCTTCAACCTGATCAAGGAGCTTTGTTATTGAAACAAATTTATTATAATGGCATGTAAAGCATACATGGAAGGTGTTCAAGTTGGATGTGTGGTCAAAGGTGGGGTTCAGGATATTGAGGAGGGTAATGGAAGCTGCTCATAGGAGTTTAAAAACTCTTTAGCTGGGATATATGAAGAACTTTGTCAAAGCTTTTGCAAATGTGGAGCTAAGGACTGTGAGAAATTCCTATTTACTGGGGAGGCTAAAAAGTAAAAGCTCATTCTTCTCTTGGAAAATGCAATTGAGACTTGATAACCATACACGCAGGTTTCTGTTTTATGTTAAACAGATAAACTTTCATAATCATCGAACAAAGCCTGCACATAATCTATATATCTACTAGTGTTTTTACCCCGTGCGTTGCACGGCGAATATTAATCTTATTACTTAGGCACGTAATAATGAATCGACGATCTCGAAAAAATGAGTATTCAACCAAGCAAAATCACAATGAGTATCACACAATTTGCAAAATTTATCAAAAACTTCGTATATATATATTTAATCCTAAATATTTTGTGAAAAACATTTTTAAAATTGTGAGGCATCAATTTGGAGGCATCGATTTTGGCTAGATCGTCGATTCTTGAAGCCATCAGACGAAATGATAATTTCAAATATACCAAGTGCTGGAAAATTGATGAAAATGTTGGAGGAGAAATGTAACTTAAGGGGGTTTATATAGTTGAAATTAGGGTTAATGATGACTAAAGTTGTCAAGAATATTTCATTCCCAAATATAATATGTATTTTTAATTCAAAAACAGTTTTATTTGGCACCCAAAAAATCAAAGTGTATCGTACATACATCCGTATTTCTATTTAATGATTATACAAACATATAATCAGCTTTATAAAGTAACAACACACGCATATTATGTTTAAATATTTTAACTTTTTCGAAACTTAATGACTTTGTAATTAGGGGAATAAAACTTACTTGGATTAATTTTTTTACAATCATTAATCACCTTAATTATTGTTTTAAAATTGGAAACCATTAATTATAAATAAAGTTAATAACGTAATTTTGGCTCATAATTAATTGCATGACTATTTGAAATTTGGCCTAATATTGATGTGTAGTAAAATACTTTCAATTCAATTTTAATTTATGTTAAATAAGGAAATCAATGTTTTCTCTTTTGTAAATATTAAATATTAATTAGTATTAAATATTGTATTATGCTTTTTTAAAAATGTTTTCAAATTAAATGTTGAAATTTGTCAATGATACAAAATTAAATTAAGTGATGGTAATCAACAGTTATAATTAAACTGTTTAGAATTAATCAATGAGATTCGAAAAATAATTTCCTTAAATAAATTGTCATTGCATTATAATGTAGTAAATTATTTCAAATGGGTTTAAAATAGACCGGCTTCTATCTACACAATGACCTTGCTTAGCCTATTTTTCATGTTTTTGCTGGTTTTTTAAATATTAAATCGAATATACCATTAAGTGAGGTTTTCCTTAAATAGAAAGCTAATTAATTTAATAAGTAATGTATTATTTAAAACGTTTTTTTCTTCATTTTAAAAAAGGAAATTATTTCAATACATATTTGCACTTATTTACGTCATTAATGAGTTTATATAAGGAAATTGAAGGAATTAATGAATTATTTTCGAATAATATTTCCTAAAATAAATAATCAATGCATTAAAAACTTATTAATTATTTTACATGGGTTTTAAAAAAAAACGTATATTATAAAAAACCGTAATTTATTAATAAACCTTGAATATAAAAAACCTTGAATACTATTAAAATAAACATTGAACCGTAATATAATAACCTTGTATATTATACTGAAGTTCTCTATATTAACTTAAAATATTACGTTATTAACAATTCAAACATTACATATTTAACTCTATTTATAATTTCTTCATTTAATGAGGGACAAACAAACAAAATTATAGGGAATTCTGTGCAAATAATTAATTTGTGTGAGTTGCTCTGACTGTGACACTTGTCAGCCAGAGAGGGGATGTGTTGAAATGGATTCTTGGAATGTCATGTGTAAAATTGTTTTGGATAACGATTTTCTTTTTAATAGTACCAAGAGTCTGAATATCAAAGTTGATCTTGAATGGATGCTCGGTTGGGCGAAAATCACGTCCGCTTTCGCCAACACCAAAGTAGGAAATCTGGTATACTTTTTCTTCAGTTAGCAAAGACCGAAATCGATAAATCAAAGTCTTCCTAACAGTAGCTTAAATCTTGCAGCCCTGAAATTTTAAAAATATTCAAACTAAGCAATTTATGAATGCATTGAAAAAATTACGTTAAAATTTTTTGAATCCAAAACAAAAAATGGTATACCTTGTCACCCATAAGTATCATGTCCATTGAAAAGGTTAGCTTTGAGCCATATAAGCTCGGACTTAGCCATAGATGATTGACTTTCGCAACAATAATCCAGGTTTCTTTGGAGGCATCCACTTTGGCCAGATCGTCGATTCTTGAAGCCATTAGCATGAAGGTTAATTTGAAATATGCAAGGAATGATGGAAAATGCTGGGAATGGTGGAGGAGAAATGTCACATAAGGGGGTATATATAGTCTGAAATTAGGGTTCACTATCTGATTCTTTTCCCTATGATTGATCAGTAATAAAAGCAGCGGTCAACGTTTTCCTCATTTAATACCCCGTGCGTGAAATCAGCGTTTTCAAATTAACAGGAAATCAGCTTTTTGTATTGGAAAGAATGAGACTTTCTTGAAAATTAATTCCATATTTATTTTGCAAAGCCATTAAAAGTCAAATATTTAATTCCCATTGACTAATATGTCTGTCTGCGAAATCGGTGGTACGTTCTAAATCCATTGACTAATAACTCTTAACAATTTTTCTGTTTCTTTTGCAACTGTGGCCCAATATAATTGTTTCATTTTTATGGATCCATATTTCCTTTATAATGGGATGTGCATGAATGCTATTTTGGAGGGGCCATTTAATAGGGGACAAAGAATCAAAATTATAGAGAAATTGATTTATATAATTAATGTGTGAAAGTCTCTCTGGTTGTGACACTTGTCAGCCAGAGAGAGGGGTGTTAGGAAAATGATTATGGGAATGTCATTTGTTAATTTTTTGTGGATAAGGATTTTATTTTATAAAGTATATAGATATGTAAAGGAGACTTGAGGTTTTGCATGTATTAAATGCATTAAACCATAAAGCTCCCATACATTTATATTAAATATATTAAAAAATAAAAAATATTGAATATATTAAAAACTGAAAAAATTTTATATAATAAAAAACTATTCAACTACTAAAATTAAATAACAACATTCATAAACTTAAAATTTACTTGGGCTTTGCATTTGACAAATATTAAAAATTAAAATTAATAATTAAATATTTACTAATAAATAATTTAGATAAAATACTTTTAAAATAAAAAAATTCTATCTATCAATATCTATCTATCTATATCTATATATATATGTAAAGCACACTTGTGTTTTTGCATGCAATTAATGTATTAAACCATAAAAGCTCACATACCTTTATATTAAATACATTAAAAAATAAAAATTTAATAAATTAAAAACTGAAAAAAAAATTATTATAAAAAACTATTCAACTAATTATATTAAACAACAACATTCATAGACTTAAAATTGACTTGAGCTTTGCATTTGACAAATTTAAAAAATTAAAATAAAAAACAAAATAATATTTATTAATAAATAATTTAGATAAAATACTTTTAAAATAAAAAGTTTTCTATCAATATGTATCTATCTATATTGTAAATATATTTTCTATCTATGATATATTAGTAAATATTACTCGAGGAAGCATAATAGTGAAAAATAATAATGGTCAAAGTTGAATAAATGTTTGTTGTGAGAGGTCTGGTCTATTCACTTAGCATGATCGTAGAGCCTCAAGGGATTAGTATCATGTATATTGGCTGTGAGAAAACATTCGTAAACCAAATAAGTTGAATAAAAATTAAATTCATAAGATAATATTTTAGGCTATTTTTTTTTTATCAAAAGGCTATTTAAGTTATCACTTCTTGGTCTTGACATGTCCGGGTAAATAATTTTCCAGGTAAAGAATATAAACTAATTATTATGAATAATCTAGACAGTCAATTTCAATTATTATTATTTTTTAAAAATTCACCTCAATTTGTAATGAATAATTAAAATTTAAATATTTCATTTTAAATAAGATAAATTAATTTTTTTTAATTTTAATATTTACTTTTAAATATGTGAAACTGAAAAGTTTAAAAATTAATAATAAATATAATGAATAATAAAGTGGATGTATTCATTATATTAATTATTAATATAATGTTTTTATTCCACTTTATTATTCATTATATTAATTATTAATTTTTAAACTTTTCAGTTTCATATATTTAAAAGTAAATATTAAAATTAAAAAAAAATTAATTTATCTTATTTAAAATGAAATATTTAAATTTTAATTATTCATTACAAATTGAGGTGAATTTTTAAAAAATAATAATAATTGAAATTGACTATCTAGATTGTTCATAATAATTAGTTTATATTCTTTACTAATTCTTGATAATAATTATAAATCTTATTATTTATTGATCATAAGTTGATAAATTTAAAACAAGATTAACAAATAAAATTTATTACTATTTTTTAATTATAAAAAAATATTTATTGATAAATAATGTCGTAGAAATAGTTGAAAATTAAAAAAAAATGTCTCTATAAGATATAATTATCACTATATCGAATGTATATATTATTTGAAAAAAAATCTTTAAATACAATTTTTGATCTATTATATAGAAGTAAAAATAACTTGAGGAAGCATGACAGAGAAAAATAATGACAACAAAAGTTGAATAAACTTAAATTTACTAAATAATATTTTACGATACTAAACGTATAACTTATTATAATTTTTAAGTTAAAATTATTTCATTGTTGATAAAAGTGTATAAAAAAATGTTATTATAACTTATAGTAAAACCATATTGCTTGATTTGAAGATTAGTTATGATTGAAAAAATAAATTCGTTTTTAAAAATTAGTTATGATTGAAAAATAGAATAAAACATGGGGACAATATTTCCCCTAATTGAGTATCAATGTTTACAACCAGATATATATGATTAATCAGCCCCTCTACAATTGAAACCATAATAATAAACCTAAAAACACAGAACACAAATCAATAGAATAGGTTAAAACCAAAGTTTTTAAAATTAATTCAATGCTAATACAAAAAAAATTAATTACACTATAATAATTTTTATATTATATCAAAAATAGTGTAAATAAACCCGTGCAACGCACGGGTATTATTTCTAGTCTTTATGTATTTGTGACTTTGTTTAAAGTGATTGTATGACTACTAAAAAAATTGCTTATTGCAAAAGAAATGTTTAGCATTAAATAAGTTATGTGATATAAATAACAATAAATTATGTGATATAAGATCATAGTCATGCTCATTTAAATACAATAAACTAATACTCTTGGTTTCCTGTAACCACCATTTTAAAATAATCAATTTCTAAAAGGAATTTTGTAATTTTATAAATTTAATTTCTTTAAGAATAAATTTAAAAATGAAAAACTTCCATTCTGCATTATCCGTTAATGAATGACTCATTCTTAGAGGTGAGTCTTTAATTTTCTTCTTCCACTACTCTATGGCCATTGAGAATGCAGTTGGAATTTCATATAATTGAAACTCCGCTTATCAAAAAAAAAAAAAAATTTAATACGGAGTAATAATAATTGAAACTCCAAC
Source organism: Lotus japonicus (assembly GCF_012489685.1). Taxonomy (NCBI): domain Eukaryota; kingdom Viridiplantae; phylum Streptophyta; class Magnoliopsida; order Fabales; family Fabaceae; genus Lotus; species Lotus japonicus. Next base: position 76,318,911 of record NC_080041.1, read on the forward strand.
CAATCCTTTCGTCTTAAAAAATTCTTATTATTCTCACTCTCATGCTATTTAAGCTAATTATATCAATTGCCAATTCTTCATGTTTCTATTCATCCCCTTCTCAACTTGCGTTGTCAATTATTTGTATAATATTCAAGCTTTTTTTCATACACGGTTTGTCTACCCTTTACTAAATTCACCATTTTAATTTTAGGATAAAGACGAATCACTTACACAGTGTAACACATGGTACCAGTTGCCCCCTCTGTCCTCTTATCAATTTGCCGGCCATTTTAATTTCAGGAGAAAGAAGAAGCAATAGCAGGTTCAATGACCATCTCTCTTGAATGCTCAAAGCATGGATCATACTGGAAACACCAAGAAGAATTAAATTAAAGCTCTACTGCTAATTAATTAGTATAGAAAAGAAATTCTTCTATCTTGATTTCGTCCCTTAAATAGTTTGAATTTTTTTTACTGCATTCAACCCTCAAATATGGCTTCTAATCATAAGTTTTTTTTCACTTTTAGAATTATGTTATTGCCAAATTTAGGTTTCGTGAGGAGTGATATAGATTGGTTGATGAAATTGAGCCTGATTAGTTTCAGCGGACAATAAGACCATTGATGACCCTATTTTAGTAGTGTTTTTAGGGTCATTTCTTTGTTTGTTTTAAGTCTTTTTGATGAGTCTCATGTAGTGTTTCATGCATTCTCATGCATTTTTATCTTTCTTTGAGTCTTTGCTTTGTTTTGGTAATTTTGTAGTTTTATAGGGACTTTTCTTGCATTTTAAGTAAGTTTAGGACTTGCATGATTTTCTTATGTTATTCGAGGGTCCTCTTTGCTAACAAAGCTCTTTGAGCTTCTGGATATTTTCCTTGGCTTGTTGGTTAAGTTTTCAGATCAGAAACTGAAGGAGAAGGAATGCCAAGAAGCATGGAATTGAAGGAGGACTTAAAGATGCTTGAAGAGGAGTTACAAAGAAGCTAAAAAGTCTTTCCAGCGAGCTTTGAGCGCCTAGGCGCTGGGAATTGGCGCCTAGGCGCTAGTTACATTTTCTGAGCCTCCTGGAATTGGCGCCCTAGCGCTGGGAATTGGCGCCTAGGCGCCAATTGCCTTCCAGAGGCATGTTTTTGCCATGGAATTGGCGCTCAGGCGCTCTGAATTGGCGCCTGAGCGCCCAGACTCGTGTTTTATATTTATAAATAAGGTTTTAGGCAATTTCTTTGAGAACTTAGTCATTTTTACTCATTTTGGATCAAGTTTTAGAGCTGAGGAGAACCTTGGGGCTTTAGAGAGGCTTCCAACTTGTATTTTTCTCAGGTTCTTTTAACATTTCTTGTATGGATTCTCTAGCCATGAGTGGCTAGTTTCCTTTTATGCTTTGGGTTTAAGAGATTCTATGAAGCTTTAGTTTTCTAAATCCTATCTCTATGCAAGAGTTCTTGATTAACCTTGTATTTCAATTCCATTATGCATGTTTAGCTTTGGTGCATCCTTGCTATAGACTAGACTATAATCAAATGGAAGTTTGTTATGATTTAGGGACATGAATTGGAATAGATCCTTCTATGCTTGCTTCTAGGAATAGAGTGAGGGTAGGATTTTGTTGGCCTGAATATGTAAGCTATAAAACCTCTTATGAATGATTAAGTACACAAGGAATTGGGCTTAACTTTCAATTTGGGAGAATTACTTTTGTGAGGAATCAATTAGTAAGTACATAGGCTAAAACAACAAGGAATGAATCAAGGTTTCACATGCATAGGATAGGTAGAATAGAGTGGATTAGATGATCAATAACCCAAGGCATTTCCATCAACTGTTATTTTCAACACTTTCAACATTGCTTTTTTGCAAAACCATTGTCACCAACAACCAAAACCAATTTCAAAATTTTATTGTTTTAGAAACTTGCAAACTTTAGGCTTAAATCAAAAATTCTCACTCACAATCCATGTGGTTCGATATTTTAAAACCCGGAGGTTTCTGTACACTTGCAGATTGACCAACAAGTTTTTGGCACCGTTGCCGGGGATTGTTTGTGGTTTTCGGTTTAAGTTGAAGAGTTTGTTTGTTTGTTTTACTAAGCATTGCATTGAATATGTGTTGCTAACCTTTTATCTATTTTTGTGATTTCAGTTTATGCAAGGTAGACTTGGCACAGATCCATTGTTGTTTGATCCGGAGCCTGAACGTACTCTCCATCGTCGTCGAGCTCAGCAAAGAGCTGCTGAGATAGCCGCCATGGCTGTCCATATGACGGAGGAGGAATTGCAAGCCCACATTGAAGAAAGAGTGCAAGAGGCTATTGCTCAAAGACTTCAAGAGCAAGAAGCAGAGAATGCCAATCGTTCTCTTAGAGACCTCACCTCGGCTGCCATGAGCTACGATTATCCGGGCAGCATAGTTTCCCCTGATGGCACGGGAAACTTTAAGCTGAGGTCGGCATTCATCAACTTGGTGAGTCAAAATCAGTATGGTGGAGGTGCTCTTGAAGATCCTCATGCACACATGGAGCGGTTCATCCGCAATTGCAACACTTATCGAGTTCAGAATGTTTCAGCGGACACCATCCGCTTGAGTTTGTTCCCTTTCTCTTTGAGGGACACTGCTGAAGAGTGGTTGAATTCACAACCCCAAGGTAGCATCACATCTTGGGAAGACTTGGCTGAGAAATTCACTACAAGGTTTGTTCCAAGAGCCCTCTTGAGAAAGCTCTAGAACGACATCATGACTTTTGCTCAATCCACCGATGAAAATCTCTATGAAGCTTGGAAGAGGTTCAAAAAGCTCTTGAGGAGGTGTCCTCAACACAACCTCACCCAAGCTGAACAAGTGGCGAAGTTCTATGATGGTCTCCAATATTCTTCGAGGTTTGACTTGGATGCGGCCTCAAATGGAGAGTTCGATGCCCTACTTCCACAAGTGGGGTACGAGTTGATTGAAAAAATGGCTATAAGAGCCATGGACTCTAGTAATGAGCGCCAATCCCGAAGAGGAGTCCTTGAGGTTGAAGCTTATGATCAACTTATGGCCTCCAACAAGCAACTCTCCAAGCAAATGAATGAAATTCAAAGTCAAATGAAGACGACCAAGGTAATTGGTGGTCGAGTTGCCAACGTGGAGTGTGTGACTTGTGGAGGGCCACATGACAGTGTAGAATGCACCGAGACTAGACCGGAGGAGGAAGTGAAAGCCATGGGTCAAGCTCGGAATGACCCATTTTCAAATACTTACAATCCAGGATGGAGGAACCACCCTAATTTCTCTTGGAGGCAAGGTAATAATGGGCAAGGAAGTGGCTTTCAAAGGCAATTTCCTAGTCAAGGATTCCAAGGCCAAAGCTCAAGGCAACCTCAAGAGCGAGGAGAAGTTGAAGGTGGTGGTAGCAAGAAAAGCTTAGAGGAGTTGGTTGAGACTTTCATCAACCGAACGGAGAATAATTACAAGAATCAAGAGGCAGCTATCAAGAATCTTGAGAATCAATTTGGCCAGCTGGCCAAGCAAATAGCCGAGAGACCTCAAGGTAAGTTTCCTCCCGACACTATCCCCAATTCTAAGCAAGAAAATACCTCTGTTGTGACCACTAGAAGTGGGAGAGTGATGAATGAATTGAAGGAAAAAACAGAGGGAGAAAAGAGAGAGGAGATAGTTGAGGGAGAGGTAGTTGTGCCTATCAAGGCGAGAGAAATAATTGATCTTGTTCCTGAAACTAGCAAGGTTCCGTTTCCTAAAGCATTGACTAAGAAGAGCTTAGATAAAAAGTTTTCAAAATTTGTTGATGTTTTCAAAAAGCTCCACATTAGTATTCCTTTTGCCGATGCTTTAGAACAAATGCCTATATATGCTAAGTTTATGAAGGATATTCTGCATAAGAGAAGAAGGTTGAAGGGAGTAGATGAGACGGTGTTGATGACGGAGGAATGTAGTGCCATTTTGCAGCGGAAAATGCCTAAGAAAAGAAGAGACCCCGGAAGTTTCACTATTCCGGTGGAAATTGAAGGCATGGCGGATGTGGAAGCCTTGTGTGACCTAGGAGCGAGCATCAATTTGATGCCGCTCACCATGTTTGAGAGGCTGAACCTAGGAGAGGTTACTCCAACCATGCTCTCCTTGCAAATGGCGGATCGATCCCTCAAGACTCCATATGGGATTGTGGAGGATGTCATGGTGAGGGTGGACAAGTATGTGTTCCCCGTGGATTTTGTTGTGCTTGATATGGAGGAGGATGAGAAGATTCCTCTCATTCTTGGTCGACCTTTCTTAGCTACTGGTAGAGCTAAGATTGACGTTGACAAGGGTCACCTCATTCTCCGTGTTGGTAAGGAAAATGTATGATTCTCTGTTTTTAATCCTATGATTGAGACTAACCATGATAACGATTTTGTTTGTGATGTGATTAGAAGCAAATCGAAAGTTTCGGAAGAGACCCCCAAGACTAATGAAAAAGTTGATGAGTTCCATCCGGCTCTCATCAAGCTTGTTAGTGGAAACAAGTATGGGGGGGTATAAATACGAGAACTTGCATGCTCACATGGTCAAGTTTACCCAAGCTAGCTCCCTTGCTAAGATTGAGGGTGTTTCAAGTGATGAAGTGAAGATTAAACTCTTCCCCCATTCTTTGACAAGGGAAGCTAGGGCTTGGTTTGATGAGCAAAAGGACATTGCCTCATGGGAGGATTTACTTCAGAGGTTTTGTGCAAGGTAAGGAATTTCCTTCCTAACACCATAGGAAGGAGAGTCCACCTAGGACTATAACCTAGGGCTAAATGGGAGACAACCCATTCTTTTTCTTTTTCTCTTTTCCTCTTTTATTAGTGTAGCATTTTAGGTGTTTAAATTCAAAAAAAAAGGAAAAAATTTTGAAAAAAACTGGGCTGAGCGCCTAGGCACCAATTCACCAGCGCCTAGGCGCCTATTAGTTACAGAGGCACTGCCTCTGGAACTGGCACGAGCGCCTGAGCGCTCCCCTCGAGCGCTTTTGGTGCGTGTTTGAGCCATATTTTGGGTTTTAAAACCCCAACTTTTCATTTTCCCACTCTTAACTCTCATTTCTTCATAAAAAACGCACCCCACACTCTCCATACCCCATTTCTACTCTTCATTTCTCACTTGCACACAATTTGGCTCTTCCTATTGTTTCCAAGTTTTGCATTGCATCAAGCTCATTCCACTTGCACTCACTCACTCTCAAGTCAAGGTAAGTTCCATCTTCCACTTCCCTTCATCATAGTTCATGGGTTTTTAATGCATGCTTCTTTTGGGTTAGGGTGAGTGATTTCTTGTTAATGCAAGTTGGGTGTGGGTTGTTTATGTTCATAGTAGGTTGAATTTGTGCTTAATTAGAAAGGGGTTGTGAATTTGTGAGAGTTAGGTAGTTAGGATTTTGTGGTTTAGTATAGAGTAGTTTTTTCCTATTAGGTGTTTGTTAGAATGCCTCAATGAGTCCTTTTAGTCGATTTTTGGCAAATGCTTGTGTGGTTGTATATTTTCTCTTTGCCAAAATCACTATAGGGCTTGTTGGGTGCTCTTAGGTAGCTTTGTTTTTATTTTTGTAAAAAGTTTCTCATCTAATTTCTTTTTATTTTTGAACTAACATTTCTAACGTTTGTGGCTTGTGTATGTGCTAAAAATTGTGCAGATGCCTGCAAAAAGAGCAAGGACCAACACAAGAGCTACAACTTCTTCCTCCACCTCCCGGAGCTTTGATCGCTCCCGCTTCCTATCATTGAAAAAGGAGGAGTTTTACCGATCTCACATAGCAAACAAGGAGTGTGTGAAGGACCGGGGAGTTCTTTATAGGGAGGGGAGGAGAGACCTCTTGGGCATGCAAGAAGCCATGGAAATAAGGAGGTGGAAGAATTGGGTCAACCCCATTCCCTTTGTAAGATCAAGTTTTGATCATGTAGTACAACTCTATGTTTTGATGATTACAAGTTAACATTTAAGTATGAACAATTATGGTACTCTAACGTGTTTTCTGAGTGTTTTCATGACAGGCTCTGACCCTGATCTAATCTCACATAAATCAGAAGCACTTTGCTTAAAGAGTAACCCAAGCAACGCTTTTGCAATCTTTATGTTCAATCTGAACAGTAGAAAAGCTTCAGAAGATCTAAAGATAGTTAAGCTCTGATGAGGATTCAGATCACTTGAGGTTCTGAAGATCCAGACGTTCTGAAGACTCAGACGCTCTGAAGGTCCAGAAGCTCTGAAGGTTCAGAAGCTCTGAAGGTCCAGAGGCTTTGACGGTCCAGAAGCTCTGAAGATTCAGAAGCTGAAAAGTGAAGACTCTGAAGTCCAAGAGTAAGCTGGCTCTGAAGACCAAGTACTTCTCCTCTGAGTTCAGAATCAGAAGTTACAAAGGTCAGAGGATCCATGCTTCCCTTTGACTCTGATCAACAAGCTTCACAAGTTCCAACACGAAGCGTCGCTCTGATCAGAAGTCAACAAGGTTAAAGGTCACGTCACTATCCAAAGTACAAAAGAAGTGTACTATCTTGATGACCTTGCCTAACATGCTCAGCCACAACAGAACCTGGAAATCTCAGATCTGCCCTCCAACGGTAGCATTTCCATGCAACGTTCAAACCCTAATCCTTGGAGTATATAAAGAGGCTGAAGATTGAAAGATGCGGCCTAAGAAACTTGTACACGCGAAGCAAAAAAATTCAAATATCTTCTTAGCAATCTTTCTTCAAATAGAACTAAGTGTGTTTACCATTAGCTTTTTAAGAAGCATTTATTTGTAAACCCAAAACCTTCAAACAATTGTTTGATTTACCTTTATGAGATCAAGGTTGATCGGATCCTAGAGAAGACTAAGAGAGTGAATCTTAGTGATAGCCAAGTCAGTGTATTGTTAGTAACTTTGCAGGTAGCAAGTGCAGTTGTAACAAAACTCTGATTAGTGGATTGCCTTCATTCTAAGAAGGAAGATATCACCTTAACGGGTGGACTGGATTAGCTTGAGGGATTTATCAAGTGAACCAGGATAAAATCATTTGTGTGCTTTCCTTATCTCTTATCTCTGCACTTTTATCCTTGGTGATCGAAGAGATTTATTTAAATCTCAAGTGGGTTAAGCTTTAAGTTTTAAAACGCTATTCAAAAACCCTTTCTATCGTTTTTCATACCTTCACCCTTTGCTTGCGAGGTCATGGTGAGGGAGTTCTATGCGAACACCTACTCTGACAATCAAGAGGACAGGTCCAGGCCCCCGGTGAATTCATCAGGGTTTAGGGGTGTTGGTAAATCCGCAAGTGTACGGAATCCACCCGGTTTTAAATATCGAACCACAGGGATTGTGAGTGAATAGATTCGGTTCAAGCTTTGAGTTTGAAGGTTTGTTTTATTGAGGCAAACATATGACGAAGTAGTAATAAGGAAAAAGGAAATATAAATTCAGAAATGAAACAGAGAATGAAAAGAAAGAGTGATTTACTTTGGGTTCTTGCTCAACTAATCAATTCAAGCACATCATCATTCTAAGCACATGTTCTCATGAATCTCTCCTTGATGTTATAGCCTAAGCAACTACCTATCGATGCCTCGCATAGATAATTCTTTCAAACCAAAAGATAAGCCCAATTCCTTGTGTACTTAAACATTTGTTTGAAGCATAAAGATTATAAAGTTCAGGCCAACAAACCCCAACCCTTCCTCTATTCCTAGTAGCAAGTATAGAAGAGGTAATCCCATAACAAGTCCCTAATATATAACAAACTTCCGTTCTATTATAGAAAAGCATAAAGCTAGCACATGTTCTAACTTGAAACATAAAGCATGGATATGGGATTCAAGGAAAGAAGAAGAACATGTGGGAAAGAACTTAAGATTATAACTTAAAAGGAAAAGTCTTACAAGAAATCCAAAGTAAAAGAAGAGAGATTAGCCAAGCATGGCAAGAGCCATGCTTGGCTAAGAACCTTGAACACAAGCTTGGAAGCCTTCTCTCACTCTCCTAGATGATTCTCTACCTCTGAATTTTACAAAGTATGAAAAAATTACAAAAGAAAATGACTAAAATCCTATTTATAGGCAAAATAAACGAGGCTGGGCTGTTCTGGGCGCTCAGGCGCCAATTCAGAGCGCCTGAGCGCCAATTCCATCTTGAAAACATGCTCTCTGGAGCTAATTGGCGCCTACCCAGCGCCTGCCAACGCCTAGGCGCTCCAGCTCGCTTGGAAAAGACTCTTTGGCTTCTGTAACTCCTCTTTCAATCCTCTTTAAGTCCTCTTTCAATTCCATGCTTCTTGGCCTTCTATTACCTTCAGTTTCTGCTCTCCAAACCTAACCAAAAAGTCAAGGAAGAATCTAGAAGCTCCAAGAGCTCATTAGCACAAGAGGTCCTTCATAAAACAAAAGAAAATCATGCAAGTCCTAAACTTAACTTAAAATGCAAGAAAACTCCCTATAAAACTACAAAATTACCAAAACAAAACAAAGACTCAAGAAAAGATAAAAATGCATGAGAATGCATGAAACACTACATGAGACACAAGAAAAAGACTCAAAACCTACAAGGAAAAACCATAAAAACATCATATAAACCCGGGTCATCACACCACTATACTCAACGACAGCTCGCCCTCGAGCGTCACTTAGATTAGCTTGCCCTCAAGCACAAAGAATTGCTCCCAACACACATGCCGAAAGAAGGATACATTTTTAGAAAACCGGGGGATCAAGTAAATGCAGTTAGTTCCAAGACAAAGATTCAACAATCAACTTCATGCTACTCTTAGATAAAGAAGAATTAGAGTCCACTCTGAGAAGCATTTAGAGCTAACATCCTAGCATGAGACAATGTTTAGTGCACTGAGCACACAAGCAAGTTCATAGGTTCTGAGAATCATTCACTCAAGAGCAACTAAAGTTGACAATGCATTATTCAATGAGACATCAAAAGGGTTGTAATGTGTGGCTAGGTAAAGCACAAGGTAGGTGGTCCCTAAGGAAGACTAAGGCTGCATAAATTTTGAGTGTGGTCCTTCATGAAAACCGGAGCTCAAATCAATTGATACTTAGCACACAAGTCTCTCAACCCCCTTTTGTTTCAGAATTTTTTCTTTTTTTTTGGAACTCCACCCATTCCATGGAGTTAATTTTTTTCTTTTGACTTTTTTTTTATAACTCCATCCGACCATGGAGTTCATCTTTTGAATTTTTTTCTTTGGGGCAAGAGACAATTGCATTTTCTATAAACTAGCTCCATTGAGAGTTAAGAACCACAACTCCCCATTTTTCCAACCAAACAACCAGCCCAAATAACAAAGGTAACAAGGAAATCTCCATAAGGCTCAAAAGGGTCAACTAGGGACAAAGATGTTATAAAACAATTTCTGTGGCACAAGAAAACCTACCAGTCTCAAGAATGCAAGTCTCCTAATGCTACACTCAAGGACGCATGAAATGAAACACAGAACCAAGAAGTGCAAGTGAGTCAGGATCCTCCAGGGAAATTATATAGTGAAGGGTCAAAGATGGACCCTTGTGGACTCACATCAACTCTATCCTCAAGACAACACTTAGAAGACCGAAGTCTCTCCCTCTCTTTCCCAAATATACAATCACTCCCCAAAAAAAAGCACAAAGTATCCACTTAAAAACATTTTCAAAACCAGCATCATGTGAGTGAGCAAGACTTGGGAACATGTCATTTGAGTAAAGGGCATAAAGACCAAGGTATAAAAGACTCTATATAACAATGCATGATAAAAAAGATAAACAAAATCTATGAAAGAAAAATATGCAAAAATGCATGGACTAAAACTCAGGGTAAGAAAAGAACCTCCTTCCAAGTGATTGAGTGCCTCCAAGTGTTCTCCACTTTGGCTTTTATTTCCTGAAAAACAAAATAGAAGACAAAACGTAAAACAGAAAAAAAAAACATGGGTTGTCTCCCATTCAGCCCTAAGTTATAGTCTTAGGTAGACTAAACTTCAATCTCATAACTCAAACCAAAAAATCACAAACAATCCCCGGCAACGGCGCCAAAAACTTGTTGGTAAATCCGCAAGTGTACGGAATCCACCCGGTTTTAAATATCGAACCACAGGGATTGTGAGTGAATAGATTCGGTTCAAGCTTTGAGTTTGAAGGTTTGTTTTATTGAGGCAAACATATGACGAAGTAGTAATAAGGAAAAAGGAAATATAAATTCAGAAATGAAACAGAGAATGAAAAGAAAGAGTGATTTACTTTGGGTTCTTGCTCAACTAATCAATTCAAGCACATCATTCTAAGCACATGTTCTCATGAATCTCTCCTTGATGTTATAGCCTAAGCAACTACCTATCGATGCCTCGCATAGATAATTCTTTCAAACCAAAAGATAAGCCCAATTCCTTGTGTACTTAAACATTTGTTTGAAGCATAAAGATTATAAAGTTCAGGCCAACAAACCCCAACCCTTCCTCTATTCCTAGTAGCAAGTATAGAAGAGGTAATCCCATAACAAGTCCCTAATCTATAACAAACTTCCGTTCTATTATAGAAAAGCATAAAGCTAGCACATGTTCTAACTTGAAACATAAAGCATGGATATGGGATTCAAGGAAAGAAGAAGAACATGTGGGAAAGAACTTAAGATTATAACTTAAAAGGAAAAGTCTTACAAGAAATCCAAAGTAAAAGAAGAGAGATTAGCCAAGCATGGCAAGAGCCATGCTTGGCTAAGAACCTTGAACACAAGCTTGGAAGCCTTCTCTCACTCTCCTAGATGATTCTCTACCTCTGAATTTTACAAAGTATGAAAAAATTACAAAAGAAAATGACTAAAATCCTATTTATAGGCAAAATAAACGAGGCTGGGCTGTTCTGGGCGCTTAGGCGCCAATTCAGAGCGCCTGAGCGCCAATTCCATCTTGAAAACATGCTCTCTGGAGCTAATTGGCGCCTACCCAGCGCCTGCCAACGCCTAGGTGCTCCAGCTCGCTTGGAAAAGACTCTTTGGCTTCTGTAACTCCTCTTTCAATCCTCTTTAAGTCCTCTTTCAATTCCATGCTTCTTGGCCTTCTATTACCTTCAGTTTCTGCTCTCCAAACCTAACCAAAAAGTCAAGGAAGAATCTAGAAGCTCCAAGAGCTCATTAGCACAAGAGGTCCTTCATAAAACAAAAGAAAATCATGCAAGTCCTAAACTTAACTTAAAATGCAAGAAAACTCCCTATAAAACTACAAAATTACCAAAACAAAACAAAGACTCAAGAAAAGATAAAAATGCATGAGAATGCATGAAACACTACATGAGACACAAGAAAAAGACTCAACCTACAAGGAAAAACCATAAAAACATCATATAAACCCGGGTCATCACACCACTATACTCAACGACAGCTCGCCCTCGAGCGTCACTTAGATTAGCTTGCCCTCAAGCACAAAGAATTGCTCCCAACACACATGCCGAAAGAAGGATACATTTTTAGAAAACCGGGGGATCAAGTAAATGCAGTTAGTTCCAAGACAAAGATTCAACAATCAACTTCATGCTACTCTTAGATAAAGAAGAATTAGAGTCCACTCTGAGAAGCATTTAGAGCTAACATCCTAGCATGAGACAATGTTTAGTGCACTGAGCACACAAGCAAGTTCATAGGTTCTGAGAATCATTCACTCAAGAGCAACTAAAGTTGACAATGCATTATTCAATGAGACATCAAAAGGGTTGTAATGTGTGGCTAGGTAAAGCACAAGGTAGGTGGTCCCTAAGGAAGACTAAGGCTGCATAAATTTTGAGTGTGGTCCTTCATGAAAACCGGAGCTCAAAGCAATTGATACTTAGCACACAAGTCTCTCAACCCCCTTTTGTTTCAGAATTTTTTCTTTTTTTTTGGAACTCCACCCATTCCATGGAGTTAATTTTTTTCTTTTGACTTTTTTTTTATAACTCCATCCGACCATGGAGTTCATCTTTTGAATTTTTTTCTTTGGGGCAAGAGACAATTGCATTTTCTATAAACTAGCTCCATTGAGAGTTAAGAACCACAACTCCCCATTTTTCCAACCAAACAACCAGCCCAAATAACAAAGGTAACAAGGAAATCTCCATAAGGCTCAAAAGGGTCAACTAGGGACAAAGATGTTATAAAACAATTTCTGTGGCACAAGAAAACCTACCAGTCTCAAGAATGCAAGTCTCCTAAAGCTACACTCAAGGACGCATGAAATGAAACACAGAACCAAGAAGTGCAAGTGAGTCAGGATCCTCCAGGGAAATTATATAGTGAAGGGTCAAAGATGGACCCTTGTGGACTCACATCAACTCTATCCTCAAGACAACACTTAGAAGACCGAAGTCTCTCCCTCTCTTTCCCAAATATACAATCACTCCCCAAAAGAAAGCACAAAGTATCCACTTAAAAACATTTTCAAAACCAGCATCATGTGAGTGAGCAAGACTTGGGAACATGTCATTTGAGTAAAGGGCATAAAGACCAAGGTATAAAAGACTCTATATAACAATGCATGATAAAAAAGATAAACAAAATCTATGAAAGAAAAATATGCAAAAATGCATGGACTAAAACTCAGGGTAAGAAAAGAACCTCCTTCCAAGTGATTGAGTGCCTCCAAGTGTTCTCCACTTTGGCTTTTATTTCCTGAAAAACAAAACAGAAGACAAAACGTAAAACAGAAAAAAAAAACATGGGTTGTCTCCCATTCAGCCCTAAGTTATAGTCTTAGGTAGACTAAACTTCAATTTCATAACTCAAACCAAAAAATCACAAACAATCCCCGGCAACGGCGCCAAAAACTTGTTGGTAAATCCGCAAGTGTACGGAATCCACCCGGTTTTAAATATCGAACCACAGGGATTGTGAGTGAATAGATTCGGTTCAAGCTTTGAGTTTGAAGGTTTGTTTTATTGAGGCAAACATATGACGAAGTAGTAATAAGGAAAAAGGAAATATAAATTCAGAAATGAAACAGAGAATGAAAAGAAAGAGTGATTTACTTTGGGTTCTTGCTCAACTAATCAATTCAAGCACATCATTCTAAGCACATGTTCTCATGAATCTCTCCTTGATGTTATAGCCTAAGCAACTACCTATCGATGCCTCGCATAGATAATTCTTTCAAACCAAAAGATAAGCCCAATTCCTTGTGTACTTAAACATTTGTTTGAAGCATAAAGATTATAAAGTTCAGGCCAACAAACCCCAACCCTTCCTCTATTCCTAGTAGCAAGTATAGAAGAGGTAATCCCATAACAAGTCCCTAATCTATAACAAACTTCCGTTCTATTATAGAAAAGCATAAAGCTAGCACATGTTCTAACTTGAAACATAAAGCATGGATATGGGATTCAAGGAAAGAAGAAGAACATGTGGGAAAGAACTTAAGATTATAACTTAAAAGGAAAAGTCTTACAAGAAATCCAAAGTAAAAGAAGAGAGATTAGCCAAGCATGGCAAGAGAACCTTGAACACAAGCTTGGAAGCCTTCTCTCACTCTCCTAGATGATTCTCTACCTCTGAATTTTACAAAGTATGAAAAAATTACAAAAGAAAATGACTAAAATCCTATTTATAGGCAAAATAAACGAGGCTGGGCTGTTCTGGGCGCTCAGGCGCCAATTCAGAGCGCCTGAGCGCCAATTCCATCTTGAAAACATGCTCTCTGGAGCTAATTGGCGCCTACCCAGCGCCTGCCAACGCCTAGGCGCTCCAGCTCGCTTGGAGAAGACTCTTTGGCTTCTGTAACTCCTCTTTCAATCCTCTTTAAGTCCTCCTTCAATTCCATGCTTCTTGGCCTTCTATTACCTTCAGTTTCTGCTCTCCAAACCTAACCAACAAGTCAAGGAAGAATCTTGAAGCTCCAAGAGCTCATTAGCACAAGAGGTCCTTCATAAAACAAAAGAAAATCATGCAAGTCCTAAACTTAACTTAAAATGCAAGAAAACTCCCTATAAAACTACAAAATTACCAAAACAAAACAAAGACTCAAGAAAAGATAAAAATGCATGAGAATGCATGAAACACTACATGAGACACAAGAAAAAGACTCAAAACCTACAAGGAAAAACCATAAAAACATCATATAAACCCGGGTCATCAAGGGGGGATGTGATTTGGTACCGCCCTTCAGACATTCGGGAGCATCTTGGTCTCCTCACGGAGGACCAAGAGAAGATGCGCTTCCCCGAGAAGGCTACTTATCATGAGCTCTTGAAGGAGAGGTCACCGAAGATTATAGAAGACATGAAGGAAGTAATTGTTAGGCCTGGGCGGGATTGGGAAGCGGTTGATGATGAGATCATTTTTGTGCGGAGGAAGGATATGACACCGCTGGCTAGAGTTTGGGCTGAATTTTTGCAGGACCCTCTCTTTCCTAGCTCTAACAAATCTGAAGTTAGGGAGGTTGCAATTGTTGCCATATACTGTATTGTGAGAGGCCATCCTATGGACGTGGCAAGGATCATTGCTTGTCGGATTTATTCCCTTTACAATGGGAGTAAGGATAAGCATTGTCCCGTATTTCATCATTTGATATGTTCCTTAATTCATGAAGTGAGGGACAAAGCTAGGAGGCCGGTCTTTGTTATTGAGTAGAGGTTGCCGGTTGCACCTCAACTCAGTAAGGAGAGGATCATGCAGCTCTATCAAGAGTGGATGGCAAGGATGCCTCAAGAGGAGGAAGAGGAAGAGGATCCTGAGGAGCCAGCGGAAGAAGAAGAAGAAGAAGAAGAAGAAGAAGAAGAAGAAGAAGAAGAAGAGAATGTAGAGGTGGTGAATGAGGTGGTTACTCCACCATGTGCTGACCCTTCTCCGGCTTGGATGGAGGCCGCTTTCGAGCGGATGTTTTTGAGGCAAGATCGCCTACACAGCGATCTTGACCTCCATTGGAGGGGAGGTAGCACATCGGACCCCAGGTATAATGGCCCCATGGATTTCAATACATTAGAGCAGGGGATGATAGATTTGAGCTTAATGCATGACGCCGGTGTTCATCCGGATCATGGTGATGGAAGGGGTGACCATGACCCCATGGAGTGACTATGTTGAGGTATTCCTACTCTTAGTTTAGGTCATGCATCTTTAGCATATTTTTCAATTTGTAGATTTTGTTTTTCTTTTTATCATGCATTGTTTAGTTAGTTTTATTTTTCTTGAGTCTTTTACTTCCCTATACTCACATGCTTTTAGCTACAGTTTTGCTTCCCTACATGTGTTGTTTTTGAAAATGCTTTTGTGAATACTTGTTGTTGTTTGTGGGGATGAGTGATTGCATGTTTGGGGAAGAGAGGAGGAGACTTCGGTCTTCCGAGTGTTTCTTGAGAAAGGAGTCGGTGTGAGTCCATTAAGGGTCTATCTTTGACCCTTCACCATAAAAATTCTTTGGAGGATCCTGACTCACTTGCAATTCTTGGTTCTGCATTAATTTCACTCATAGCATGCTTAGTGATTCTTGCTTTATTCTTGAGACTTGTAGGATTTTGTTGAGATTCTGAAATTGTTGGTTGAACATTGTCCTTAGTTGTCCCATTTGAGCCTTTTTGGAGATTTTGTTGTAGCCAAGTGAATGGGATGGATGTTCGGTTGGAATATTGGGGAGTGATGGTCCTTGATATATTTGTATGGAGCTGGAAAAATTGTGAAATAGTCGCTTGCCCCTAGCAAAAAAGTTATTTGAAAAAAAGGAAAGAACTCCTAAACAAAGGTTGGAGTTGTAAAAGAAAAAAAAAAGAAGAAAAGTTGAGAAAAGGGGATGCAAGAGACTTGTGCTGAAAAAGTTGTTGTGAAAAGCTCCGGGGTTGTTAGAAGAGGACCACACTCAATATGGTTTGAAGCCTAGATTTTCCTTAGGGACCAACCACCATCAAGGTTAACCAAGCCAACACTTCAACCCTTTTAAAAGTCTCTTTGAATATTTGCATGTTTGATCTTTGTTGCTATTGAGTGAATGACATTCAGGACCTATGAACTTGCTTGTGTGCTCAGTGCACTAAATTAACATCTCGTCCTAGGATTTGTAGATCTATATGCTTCCCATGAATGGACTCTACACTCTTCTCTTTTCAAAAGATGCATGAAGTAGGTTGTCGGGTCTTTCTCTTGGAACTAGCTGTGGTCACTTTGTCCCCCTGTTTTTTGTGAAGTATTCCTTGTTGAGAGCACTTGTTTGGGAGCATTTCTTGCGCTTGAGGGCAAGCGAGAGTCATTTACGCTCGAGGGCGAGCTGCCATTGAGTATAGTGGTGTGATGACCCTATTTTAGTAGTGTTTTTTAGGGTCATTTCTTTGTTTGTTTTAAGTCGTTTTGATGAGTCTCATGTAGTGTTTCATGCATTCTCATGCATTTTTATCTTTCTTTGAGTCTTTGCTTTGTTTTGGTAATTTTGTAGTTTTATAGGGACTTTTCTTGCATTTTAAGTAAGTTTAGGACTTGCATGATTTTCTTATGTTATTCGAGGGTCCTCTTTGCTAACAAAGCTCTTTGAGCTTCTGGATATTTTCCTTGGCTTGTTGGTTAAGTTTTCAGATCAGAAACTGAAGGAGAAGGAATGCCAAGAAGCATGGAATTGAAGGAGGACTTAAAGATGCTTGAAGAGGAGTTACAAAGAAGCTAAAAAGTCTTTCCAGCGAGCTTTGAGCGCCTAGGCGCTGGGAATTGGCGCCTAGGCGCTAGTTACATTTTCTGAGCCTCCTGGAATTGGCGCCCTAGCGCTGGGAATTGGCGCCTAGGCGCCAATTGCCTTCCAGAGGCATGTTTTTGCCATGGAATTGGCGCTCAGGCGCTCTGAATTGGCGCCTGAGCGCCCAGACTCGTGTTTTATATTTATAAATAAGGTTTTAGGCAATTTCTTTGAGAACTTAGTCATTTTTACTCATTTTGGATCAAGTTTTAGAGCTGAGGAGAACCTTGGGGCTTTAGAGAGGCTTCCAACTTGTATTTTTCTCAGGTTCTTTTAACATTTCTTGTATGGATTCTCTAGCCATGAGTGGCTAGTTTCCTTTTATGCTTTGGGTTTAAGAGATTCTATGAAGCTTTAGTTTTCTAAATCCTATCTCTATGCAAGAGTTCTTGATTAACCTTGTATTTCAATTCCATTATGCATGTTTAGCTTTGGTGCATCCTTGCTATAGACTAGACTATAATCAAATGGAAGTTTGTTATGATTTAGGGACATGAATTGGAATAGATCCTTCTATGCTTGCTTCTAGGAATAGAGTGAGGGTAGGATTTTGTTGGCCTGAATATGTAAGCTATAAAACCTCTTATGAATGATTAAGTACACAAGGAATTGGGCTTAACTTTCAATTTGGGAGAATTACTTTTGTGAGGAATCAATTAGTAAGTACATAGGCTAAAACAACAAGGAATGAATCAAGGTTTCACATGCATAGGATAGGTAGAATAGAGTGGATTAGATGATCAATAACCCAAGGCATTTCCATCAACTGTTATTTTCAACACTTTCAACATTGCTCTTTTGCAAAACCATTGTCACCAACAACCAAAACCAATTTCAAAATTTTACTGTTTTAGAAACTTGCAAACTTTAGGCTTAAATCAACAATTCTCACTCTCAATCCCTGTGGTTCGATATTTTAAAACCCCGAGGTTTCAGTACACTTGCAGATTGACCAACAACCATATGGTTTGATGATCGTTGCAACGTACTTATGGAGGTGTTTGAGCAAAGATCCAAAGCAACAATATGGATTTTTTCAAATAGGATTGAGTTTTATTCAAATCTTTGTCTTTGAGTATTGATATGATGATCTTTTTCATTTTTCATACTTAATTTCTTCATCAAAACATGTATATATGGTCATACACATGCATCCCCTTCATAGTGCTTTTATATTATTTGGATTGTAAATTTTGTTGCCCAAAATAAAAAGTAATGACCTATGAATAAACATAGAATTAAAATATTAGTACATTATATTTTGATATTTGGAGTATTTTGTGTCGCAAATGACTATTTCTCTATAATATATCTAAAAGAAGAGTTTGATTGTATATTTTGACTTATATGCTCACTTTTTTGCTTTCAGTAAATAATTATACTCAAATTTTTATGGACCAAATGCACTATAGGGTTGCCATGGGAGCTTACTATGTTTTGGTATGTACAAGATACTAAGTCAATTGTTATTTTTATTTTTTTGTTTATAGCAATCTTGGTTTTCAAATTCATCTTAAGTCAAGGATATGATTCTTTTCTATTACTCCATTTTCTTAATTCTCTTTTGATATTTACTTCTTTCCCAATTAGTGATTTCAGGAGCGTATCAAGTGAGAACAATGTTTATTATGAGAGATGAGAGCATTAAATCGTGATAATATATTCAATAGATTTATTGGATACTTGAATGGATGAGAGAAATTACTCTAACATCTCCATACAAATAATTTAGTTGATTTGATCATTCTTCATTCCTTCATTGACGTGAATGAAATAATATTGAATCTTTCCATCATAAGTGGAAGAGATAAAGAAAGATCATGACTCATGAGATATATCATAACGGGAAGAAATCAAGAAAATGGTCATAAAATAGAGTATATTTAAATTATTTAAATTGAATTGATCTCTTTATTGAATTGACCACTTTTTAAGTTTGTTACATAAATCTTTTTATGATAATTGATTAAGTTAAATTGTTATATTTTATATTTTAATTTAAATAGATAACGTTTTTTTTTTCTTGTTTAGTGTCAATGTCAATTTTTTTTTCTATCTTCACAATAACCAGATAAAATGTTATACTTATATGATCATCATGTTTCTTTTTGTTATTGTTAATCAGTTTAAATTCAAATTGTAGATATATAGAGATGATCATGATTGGTTATTGTTTTGGTTTGTAAAACAAAATATTGGGCCGTGTTATTTCAATATATTAGTTTTTTTTTTCCTTTTTTTTTCAGTTCTTTTTCATTATAATAATTGATTTTTTTTTAGTAAAGGTTCAAAACATGGAAAAACTTGTTTTTATGGCTAGATAATTGATTGTAAGGTTATTAGATGTAAATAAATATCATTTTAGATCTCGAGAAAAGAATGAAGAATTACTTGGTCCTGAAGTACCATATCTTAGTGCTATCGGAGCATTAATGTATCTTGCTAGCCATACTCGATCTGATATATCATTTGTTGTTAACTTATTAGTAAGATATAGTTCTTCACCTACACGAAGACATTGGAATGGAATAAAACAAGTCTTTCGTTATCTTAAATGCACAATGGATATGAGTTTATTTTTTCCCGATATGTCCAAGCTTGATCTAATTGGTTATGCAGATGCTCGATATTTGTCTGAAGATCTCAAACAGGTTACTTGTTTACATGTGGAGAAACAACCATTTCATGGAGATCTGTGAAACAAACTATGATAGTCACCTTAGCTAACCATGCAGGAATATTAGCATTACATGAGGCAAGACAAGAATACATTTGACTGAGATCCGTGATTCAATGCGTACTTGATGTTTGTGTTTTGTCCTCTGAAAGATGCCGTCAACAACTATATATGAAGATAATACTACATGCACTGCTTAATCAAAAAAAGGATACATTAAAGGAGATAGGACAAAGCACATATCACCGAAACTCTTCTTCACTCATGATCTACCAAAGAATTGTGACATAGACATCCAACAAATTCGTTCAAGTGATAATTTGACAGACTTATATACGAAGACTCTTCCAACAACAACATTTGAAAAGCTTGTGCGGAATATGAGAGTTCGTCGGCTCAAAGATCTCAATTAAAATGCATTGTACTCTTTTTTCCTTAACCATGTTTTTTTCCCATTGTGTTTTTCATGGTAGGGTTTTTAATGAGGCAATATACAAAGACGAACTATAGAATGATGTACTCTTTTTCCTTCACTAGGTTTTTATCCCACTGGGTTTTTACTAGTAAGGTTTTAATGAGACACATTCTTAAGGGATGATCATCCAAGAGGGAGTATTATGAATATTTGGTTGCCCATCAGAGTTAAGAGTCCATGAGCCAGACCCACATGTATACTTGTTCAACACTCCAAACCTAATATTATAAATACAAGGGAGGCTGAGACTATTTCTCTATCTCTCAGTATTCTCTTATCCTTTTCTCTTATTTGCTTACGCTTTATTCACAACATGAATCTATTTGATATCATTATTCATTAAAATTATAATAAAAGAAGCAATACCAAGTACTCTCTGCTTCAAAGGACATATTGTTTTAAGAGAACTACCTCTTAAAAAACTTATTTTAGGAATAAAAATTACAAATAAATGCTTTCAAGAAGATCTGTCTTCAATGACTTAATTTCCATGTCAATTCCCGTCCCTTTACGAATTGCAGGACATAGCTTTATTGGATCAAATTTTCCCTTCAGTGTTATAGTCGTAGACTCATCGTCTTCACCTTCGCAAATTTCAAATTTTCCTGAGACATGTTAAATAAATATATTGAGTTAGGATTTTTCAAATAAATAAATCTTAATCATGAAAAAAGGATAAATATATATATATATAAACGACTAATCATATTATTTACTTCCATCTACTCTACATTATTTATATCTTTTTAACTGAATGAGTTGCAAATTTATCTAATTTGTATACATTGTGAAAAGACTTAATTAAATTTTTCGTCCCTGAAGTATTGCGATTGCAATTGGATGACAATTTGATGATGGGACTTAATTTTCACAAACTAAAAATGTCAGATCGAAATCACCCGTTTTAAAGATCAGAGAGTCAAATCACACAATCGTAATACTTCATGGGACTAAAAATGCAATTAATTAACCTAGCTTGTTAAAACTAATTTAATCAAACTTTCTATTAAATTAAACACTATGAGGAATTATAATAACTCCAAAACATTTCCATATAATTTAATGATAATATGTTTGATTTAACTCCAAAACTCACTTTCAAAAAAAAAAACTTTAAAACTCAGTTAGCAACTTAGCATCCATTGGAATGATAAATTCTACGTGTCAAAGACAAAATATGAAATGAGAGAATTTTAATTGATTGAACTCAACACAAATATAAACCAAACAAAGGCTCATTTTCAATAATGAAAAAAAATTGTTTCACTTATATTTTGTGTTATTGTTGTGTACATAGGACTGTTTTTTTTTTTCTTTTTACATTGATAAATTACATCCTCAATGAATTGATCTTTGGACCTCCCCCTCTTAACCCATATATCTCCAGCTCTTACCACTTCCCATAGGATTGTTATAATTTTAGGCATATGGCCATTGTTTTTCTCATATCATTTTTTAATCGTACTTCATATATATATATATATATATATATATATATATATATATATATAGAGGATGTATCTTATGAGAAAGGTAATCTTATGTGAGAAAATGAGAATAAATCACGACCGTTAGATCTAACCATCAACGGTCAAGATTAAAACATTAAGTCATGTGACTTTTTTAAGTGATCATGTGACAATCACATGACCATTAAATTCTTTTAATCTTAACAGTTAATTGTTAGATCTAACAGTCGTGATTTATTCTCATTTTCTCACATAAGATTACCTTTCTCATAAGATACATCCCCTATATATATATATATATATATATATATATATATATCAATTTTCCGATTCTCCAAAAAATACTTCATATATAAAATATACCTGATAATAATGTTTCTTCTTGTTGGGCCAAGAAGGTTCTGACTCTACTGAGTGTATCTTCAAAATCATACACATTTTCCTTCAGCGACAACACTATCTTCAATGACTCGACAACCTATAGCAAATAAAAATTAACAAAATTTAAGATGCAACAGTTGGAGTTGAGGAGCTCAACAACACATACATGGAAACATAATTACGTTTGAAAGAAAAAATTACATCCTTAACAATATGGATTGAAATCTTTTATCATCATTTAGTCATATCTCCCTTATCTCATAAATTGAATTATTTCATATCATTTAAAAATTGCTTGTATAATGTTACAATTATCATATTCATGCATACTTGACACAAATTGATTAAAAGAAATGAACACTAAATGAGAACAAAATATATTTGTCCTTAATTAAAAACTAGCATACCTGCAGTTTCCCTTCTTGTGACGAAGAAGCATTCTTTATCTTTTTGGATAACCAATTCATTTTCTTGTATAAGATATGACTTGAGTTGAATACTTTTTGAATGTGTTGCCTGTACATCCAAAATATAGTTTTGCAATGGATATATAATGTGGAAACGCAAGGTATATATAATGGAAACACTAGATGAGACTCGGATTTTCAATTCTCATTAAAATGGAGGCATGATTATATTGATCAAAATTAAATAACATCACCATGTGTGATATCTAAAACTTATCTCTCTCACAGTCTCACACACACATATACATAAGTTTTTATTATTTAGTTTTCTTTATTACTAAGCATGTTTAATTAGACTTTAATATGGAGTTGAATACCCCAAAACTTCTAGGAGTGGGATGAAAGACCAAAGGTTGTGATTATTTGCAATTTTTAGAATCGCTTTCTGTTTTAAAAATGCTTAATATCACTTTTAGTCACTCATTTAATGCGATTGTGTGATTTGGGTTCATCATGTTAAAATGAGGGGTTTTCATCTCAAAAAAAATTATTTGTAAAAAATAGGTCATTCGATTACTCTGATGTTCAAATTTTGTTGAAATCGGCTTAACTTGATAATAATAATAATAATAATAATAATAATAATAATAATAATAATAATAATTTATTGCTCACTTAAATATTCATTTTTATTTTATTTTTAAAATAATTTCTGTTAGAGATAATTAGGCATAATATCCTACAACATTTTTTTTTATTCCTTAACATATTATGTAATATTCATTAGCATATTCTGTAATTTACTGTTATAAATAATACACTATCTATCTCACACAAGTTGTAGTGAGAGTTATCACATCTTACAAGTTATCAGGTTACGGTTCAAACCCTAGCTTCCAAACCTTGTGTCATCTTCTCCAATGTTGAGCGTCGCCATCGGTCTTTCCTCCCATGTCACGCTGCCCAACTGTGTGTCTTCTATTCCAGTTGCGCAGCCTCGCGCAGTCCGCCGTCGTCGATATTCACGTCATCGATCTGCGTTTGCTAATCGGCCGCACTTGATCCTCCGATCCTGACCCGATCATCCGATCGCGACCTGTCATCGATCTCGATCCACTATCGATCCTGATATGTCGTCGTTGATCCTGATCTATCGCCGCCTCTCCCGATGGCTGATGATGCTACTCCTCTGTCCCTACCCTTTGTTACCTTGCTCCACATGATCACGGTTCGGGTCAATTTTGATAATTTTATTCTCCGAGTAAACATGTTACATCTCTGCTTCAAAATCAAAACATGTTTCATATCGTTGGTGGTTATGTTGATTCGCCGCCGCAGTTTGTGTTGCAAACCTTTGCTACTGCTACCTCTCCAAGTTTACGTAATGGTGTTCCGGTTCCGAATCCTCATTTTGCTCAATGTTAGGCGCAAGATCGCAATGTCAGTAGTCTCCTTCTTTCCACCTTGACTATTTTAATCTTAGATCGAATTATCACGATTTAATGCTCTTATCTCTCACAATAAACATTGTTCTCACTTGATACGCTCCCTAGATATTTCAATATATATATAGTTGTATTTTTTTTTCATATGCAAGAGTTATGTCAAGGTATGAATTGTCTCATATTCTATTGCTGGAAAACGATTTCATGTCTTATGAAATTTTTTAATAAATATAAAATAACAGCAAGAATATATATATCATTTAAACATCTATTTGAGCCTACAAGTGGTTCACTTAAAAAAGTTGTGATAGAACTTATCTAAATTCACCAAATCAGTTTTATAATGAAGATTCTCTTAGAGAAATAGAAATACGGGCTCATTAAATTTAAATTACATAGTTGATCGATGACATCAAGTGTTATATTATCCATATGATTTAAGGGAAAAAATATTATTACAAGAGTTCGTGTGAGATGGATAAAGGAAAACACAATATAATCGAACAAGAATTCATGTATTCGGTGAAGTTCTTAAAATCTTGGTATTCAATAGGATATCTAAAATACTGTATGCATCTAAAAATAGGAATATTAATTATGTTACTCATGAACATTAATCCACTCATAGGAAGGCGCAATGGTAAAAGATTAATTATCAAACATATAGAAGAATGGATAATAATAGATGAAAAATACTTACAAGAAGCAATCACATCATACCAAAGCCCTTATCCCATGGATAGCTCTTACCACAAATTATGCAAGTGACATTTTATCTAAGAAGAAAATAATTCACAATAAAAATGTTACAACAAAAAAATATATTATTGTTGAGAATAATTCGCCAAAAGGATTGAAAATATTATTGAGTAAGATAAAATATATGCACAATATACTTTTTTTTGTCCTTGGCCACAAATTTATTATTTTGTTAAATATATTGTTAAATAATGAATTTTGTCAATATAATTACATTTAATATATTTATATACTCTTAATCTTCTTTCATTTAATAATTAGTTTACCTTTATACAAAACTATGTATGTTTTATAAATATATATAATTAGAAAAACTTAAAAATAAGCTCGTGCAACGCACGGGTTTAATTTCTAGTTAATTGTGTGTAACTTGCAAATAAGTACTTAATGTACATTATTTTTTAGACTTATTTTTCTGCTTATATTTTTTTTTTGTCTCCTCTTGCCTAAAGGGCAAGTAATTTCGAGGTTTAATAAAAAAGTTTAATAAATTTGATTTTTATTATTAATTTTTTTTTCTTAATTAGCCTCTGCTAGGGTTTGTGCGCCGCCATGCATCTCTTTCCGTGCGTCGTCGTTTGACTCGGTTTTTTAATCTTTTTTCGCCGACAATAGGACCGATTGGGACTTGGAGTTTGTGCGATCCATTGGGTGGGAATCAGATCTTCTACAAAGGCTACGTACGAGGGTCGGTGTAAGCATTTTCACCAGTTTCTTTTTTAGGGCAGCCTACTGCTTCCCTTCCTTTCCTTGTCACATGACCACCGACGAGGTTTTTACTTCCTGCAAGGCTTCGAGTTTCTATTATGGACGAGGATTTTGAGGTGATTATGGACGAGGTAATTTACTTCCTGCGAATTCCTTCATTCCCTTAGCTCACCAAGTGAACTACCCTTTCCCCCTATTTTCAATATTAAATAGTAAATACTAAATAACACCTGCGCTGTGTTGGGCGCATCACTCACATTTCGTGCCCATTTCCATTTCTCAAGGAGTATATATGTAAACTGCCATAAATTAATTACACTCATACAGTCATACTAAAGGCTACATAGAATCGGCATCCTATTTCTTTATCACTACTGCTATTCTTTTGTATTTATAATTGTACATATTCCATTAAACACATAATTTTTTTCTCTATCTCTTAGTTCCAAGGATCAATTTTTTTTCTCTATCTCTTCGTTCTTAGGATCAAGATCCTATCACACTCGTTACTTCTCTAACTTATTTCCATTTTTTACTCTTGGATGTTTACATTTACATTCATGTTCTAACAAACAATGTATTGCCATTGGTGAGGTTCATGGGCCTGTTTGTGGTAACATATACAGCCTTGAGCAGCCAGCCCAGTTTCTTCATGTTGAACCACAAGTTACCTCTTCTAACCAGCCAACCTGGCTTTGGTAGAGTTCTAATTCTATCTCCAGAAGCACCACAACACAAGAAGCAAAATGCGGTTAAGTCAAAATATTGGAAAAAAGTCAACAAAGAAACAAGTATTTAAATGGGTGAATAGTCACTTTGGTCCCTAAAGTTACACCAGTCGGGAAAATTCGTCCCTATTCTTCCTAAATGGCTCCCGTCGTCCCTGAAGTTTGAAAACGTCGGTCACGTTGGTTCTTACCTGAGCTCCCGTTAATAAACGTTAACAGAGATGATGAGTTGGCACGTTAAGTGCTCTGATGGCCATTCCACGTGGATCTGAGGTGTTTCCCTCCAAAATAAACATAATGGCAAATTAGTCCCTGGTAGGTGTCACATTGTGGTTGGACCTTAAGTTGGAAAAATAGTCCTTGCCACCTTCTTCATACCCAGTTAACGTAAGCCTCCTAAACCCAAACCTTTCATCTTCAACCCTCTGACAAGCAAGAAGAGACGAAGGCAGAGGAGAGTTGAAGAGCGTTGAAGTGCGTTGAAGGTTGAAGAGAGGCGAAGGCAGAGGACAGAGGAGCGTTGAAGGTGCTCGGTCACCGGCGTAGAAGAAGGATACAAGAGACGCTGCTCTTTTTGGGGTTTCAGTCTCACCGAGGCAAAGGTACAATCTTTCCCTATTTTTGTTCATGAAAAACCCTGAAATTGATCTCCAACATGCTTATAAGCTTAAGATAACCGTGATTTTGCTCTATAAATTACATGTTCATCGTTTAAATGTTTCAAGGTTTGTCATTGTGGGTTAATACAATCGGGGGATTGTAATCGCTGATGAGGGTTTAGGTTTCTAAATTTACATGTTTATCGTTTAACTGATTCAAGATTGTTTGTGTATGTTGCAAATGGTGACATTGTAATCGCTGATGAGGGTTTCTATTTTTGTGACACTGTCATTGATTGAACCTCTTTGTTTGTGTTGCATGTAGATGGACAGAAACCTCACTCTGATTTTGCATCATGGGGGGAAGCTTACAGTAAGCGATGATAGAGCATCATTTCATTATTATGGTGGAGAGATGTGTGTTTGGGACCAGATTGTGGGTGATACGCTGAACATATTTGGCATAGTCAATTTTGCAAAAGAACATGGTTATGAGAAGTTTGAGGAGATTTGGTGGAAGAAACCACTCAGTGGAGGAACATTTGAAATGAGGCAAGTATTGCGAGATGCAGATATAGTGGATATGTGCTTAGCTTCCAGCCTAAGCAATAATGAGATTGATATTTACTATGACCATCCAGTTGAAGAACCACTTACCATACCACCAATTCAAGAAAGTGAAATCCCAGAAGCTGAAATTCCAGAAGCAGAAATCCTAGAAGCTGAAGAACCAGAAGTTGAAGAACCAGAAGTTGAATTTCCAGAAGTTGAAGAACCAGAATTTGAATTTCCAGAAGTTGAAGAACCAGAAGTTCAAGAACCAGAAGTGGAACACAATACTGATGGTACTGATGGTGATAGTGAACAAACTGATGATGAGGTGAGGAAAGGCAAGAGAGTGAGAATGGAGAAGAATAGGAAGGGCAAGAGAAAGATGACTGAGGTTAACTTCGATGGAGACAGTGGAAATGAGTCAGATGGATCTGATTATGAGTATAAACCTAGCCAAGTTGAGTTGCAGGAGTGGTCTGTAAGTGAAGGGAGTGCAAATTATCATAGTGAGGACTTAAATAGCCCTGTAAGCTCTGATGGTGAAGAAAATTCTAGGAAGAGAGGACCTTTCCCCCAGTTTAATGAAGCTTCTACTTTTGGGAATGTTCACTTAGAACTGGGCATGGAGTTTTCTAACCTGGAGACTTTTAAAAATGCTGTGAAGGACTACACTATTGAGAAGGGTAGGGCTATCAGGTGGGAGAAGAATGACAAAATCAGAGTGGTGGGCAAATGCAGAGCACCAAAGTGCCCTTGGAAAATATTCTGTGGATGGAGCAAAGCACTGAGGAGTTACCAAATTAAGACCTTCCATGAAGAACATAGTTGTGGCAGGTCATTCAGGAATTGTCAAGCTAACACAAAATGGGCATCAAAGAAGCTTGAAGCAAAACTGAGGATTCAACCAAACTTGACACATTCTGAGGCTTTTGACTACATAAAAATGCAGTTTGGAGTACAATTGGATGATTCAAAGATCTTTAGATCAATGAAAAAAGCAAGGAAACTGGTGGAAGGGAATGAAGCAGAGCAATATGCATTGCTGTGGGACTATTGTGCTGAACTTATTAAGTGCAACCCAGGTTCCACAGTTACAATGAACACAACCCCAATCACAGATTCAGCACCACAGTTTCACAGGATTTATGTATGCTTTGATGGTTGCAAAAAGGGATTCAAAGCTGGTTGTAGACCTTTGATTGGTCTTGATGGATGCTTTCTGAAAGGATACTATGGAGGTCAGCTTTTGAGTGCTGTGGGCCAAGATGCTAACAACCACCTATATGTCATTGCTTATGCTGTTGTTGATGTGGAGAATAAAGACAATTGGCTTTGGTTTCTTGAGCTGCTCCAGAAGGACTTGGGAGACCACAATGAGCATAACTGGACTTTCATATCAGACATGCAGAAGGTAATGTGTTTACTTGTTTGCATTGTTTAGTTTTATTTAGTTGTGTAATGGTATTTGATAATGCAATGCATTGTTTAGAGTTGATGGACTGAATTGCCTGTTGTAAGAAACATTGAGGACTGACTTGACCTTAAATGTTTTCGTGTAGGGTCTTATTCCTGCATTACAAGCTGTTATGCCAGGGGTGTCACACAGGTACTGTGTGATGCATTTGTGGAGGAATTTTGCCAAACAATGGAAGGATAAGGAGTTGAAAGGAGCTGTTTGGGAATGTGCAAGGACAACAACTGTGGTGGAGTTCAACACAAAGATGAATAGGCTGAGAGCAAAGAATGCTCAAGCATGGGCATAATTGAATAAATGGCCAAAGACAGCTTGGACAAAATCTCATTTCAGTGAAACTGCTAAGACTGACAACATTTGCAACAATGCTTGTGAATCTTTCAATGCAAAGATCCTGAAATATAGGGGGAAGCCAATAATTACTATGCTAAAGGAGATCAGATGCTATGTGATGAGAACCATAGAAAATAACAAGATGAAGTTGATGGGCTATCAGGGCTTTCTACCACCAGTGCAGAAAAGTAGATTGGAGAAAGAGAAAGAGGCAGCCCAAAAATGGACTGCTACATGGTCAGGTCAAGAGTCCAGGTTTGAGGTGACCTGTTGGGGCCAAAGAGTGGTTGTTGATTTAGCAGCTGGAACTTGCACATGCAGGTGGTGGCAGCTGAATGGCATGCCTTGCTTCCATGCATGTGCTGCAATTAGATGGAAGCACGAAAGGCCTGGGAATTATGTTCATGCATGGTTGACAATGGGTGCATATAGGAGCACATATGAGTTTGCTATTCAGCCCACAAGAAGCCAACAGTATTGGGAGCCACTCCTTATGAGAAGCCTATTCCACCAAACATGAAGAAGAAAGCAGGGAGACCTAAAAAGAACCGGAGGAGAGATGGCACTGAGGAACAAGTTGCTGGAAGGGCTAGGAGAGATGCCACTGAGTCACAACTTGCTGGAAGGGTGAGGAGATCATATCCTGTGATGACTTGCTCAAGGTGTGGATTTGAGGGTCACAACACAAGAAGTTGTCACCAACAAGGATGTCGAATAAGACCCAAGAATTGGGTACCACCACCACCAGAGGATGAAACTGAAAATGCTGAACAAGTTGAGATTAATGTCTCTCAAACTGCACCAACAGAAGATATCCCACAATCCCAACCTACACAGGTAATTTTATCACCCAATCTCATATGTGCATTTTCATTTGTTAATTCCAACTCTATTGGACCTAATAGACCTAATTGCAGGGCCCTACTGGAAGCCAAACTCCACTAGCTCCTGCTGCTGCTGCTTCATACCCCACAATCACAACTCCACAGGTAATTCTATCACACAATCATAAATTGTCATTTGTTAATACACTCTCTATTGGACCTAATAGACTTAATTGCAGGGCCCTCCACCACTGCAACCAAGGGTTGCTTATAGAGCTCCAATTGCTGCTGCTGCTCCAAGGCAACCTCCACCACTGCAACCAAGGGTTGCTTATAGAGCTCCAATTGCTGCTGTTGCTGCTCCAAGGCAACCTCCACCACTGCAACCAAGGGCTGCTGCTGCTCCAAGGCAACCTCCACCACTAGCCCCTGCTGCTGCTGCTTCTTCTTCAACACAAGCTCCACCTCTGCAACCAAGGGTTGTCTACAGCCTCACACCTTCTGTTGCTACTGCTATAATGAATCAAAGAGGGGCTCCACATGCTACTGCTGCTTATAGAGCCCCCCCTGTGAGAGGAAAAGTTTTCAGGCCTCCCCGTCAAAGGGTTGAACCTGCCACCACTACACATCCCCCACAATCCCAAGGGAGAAGATCCCCACCACCAGGTCCTGCTACACATGAACTTCCTGGAGGACCTATGGTATTCATGCCAACACCTTCAATCCAGCCAAGGCCTCCACAGAATCCATGAGGTTGCTGTCTACATTTTGGTGTCCCTAAACTAACCTAAGAATAATGTTGATGGGACTGTAATTTTTTGGAAGGAATATTAGGCCAAATATATTATGGACCACTTGTGCACTTTTGTGCTTTTTTATGCTATATTAGGGTATTTTAATTAATGACTTGTGTATGGATCAAATCTGTGCTCCTTTGATGCCAGATTGTGGTTTTGTTATGCACTTTTGAAATTATTATGGATACATTATGCTATTGTGCTCACTTTATGGACACATTATGCACTTTATGTATGGACCACTTTATGTATGGACCACTTTTAGGCTCTTTTAATGCCTTATTGTGCTATTGTGATCACTTATCTTTATTATCTATGAAAAGCATGGTTATTTTTATTAGTCCTGTAACTAAACAAGGTTGTCACAATGGTATGAAATCTAATGAAAAGCATGGAAATTTCATTCATGAAATCTTCATAAGATTACATTCTTCAGTACACTACACCAAACATAAAACATGAAACATACCCTCCCCCTCCTCACTCATACTATATGTCCTACTTCACAATGACAACAATGATCAACACAATCAACAGAAGTATGACAACCAAAGCCATTCCTATGCCATAATATTTCTGAAGCTTGACATGTTCACTCAGAATTTCATTTGTCTTCAACATAACTTCCCTCACCAGCCTCAATTCTTCAATCACCTCTTCACTTGTCTTCAACATAACTTCCCTGACCTGCACTAACTCTTGCCTCATACCAGAATCCTCATGCACCTGTAGTTCATCTTCCTTTTTGTTGCCAAGTACATTGACCCTTCCATCTTGTGCTATTTCCTCTTCCACTTCATCAACCCACCGAAAGAAATTGCAATTGAATTCATGGTACTGCAAATGAACAAGTCAACAAATATTACATTCACAACAGACAGAGCTCATGATTACGAATTCGTGGTAGTGAAGTAGTTACCCTAGGTAGATAACAAGCATAAAAAGGTCTTTTTGGGTTCGCATCAGTTCTAGAAACCCTCAACGCAGCCCTTTCACCGCATTTACAGTAGAGGACTCCATCAACAATGGAGTGCGAGGTACCATTTGAATCCTTGCTCCCCTTCGTGCTCCCCTTCGTTTCTACAGTACATTTGGACTTTTGAGACATTGTTTGCAAGTTGCGAGTTGAATGAGAGAAGAAATTTGAGGATTGGAAGAACCAAAGAGGTGGGATTGAAGGTTTTCGAATTTGGGGATTTTGGGTCTGTTCTAGGGTTCTAATTCTTGTTTTTCTTTTATAAGGAAGAAAGGGACTAAATTGATGTTTCAATGTTCCCCCCAACGGTCAGATCCACGTGGAATGGCCATCAGAGCACTTAACGTGCCAACTCATCATCTCTGTTAACGTTTATTAACGGGAGCTCAGGTAAGGACCAACGTGACCGACGTTTTCAAACTTCAGGGACGACGGGAGCCATTTAGGAAGAATAGGGACGAATTTGCCCGACTGGTGTAACTTTAGGGACCAAAGTGACTATTCACCCATATTTAAATAGATTCCATTGGAGCCAAATAATTCAGTTATGAGTTAGTTATTCTGTTAACTCCAACTCCTTCAATCTTGAGTCTTGACTGCAATCACTCACTTTCCACATGTCGCTGCCACCCCAAGAGCCACCGCGAGGGCCACCGCCTCTCAATGTCAGCCATCAATCCCACAAGGTCAAGAAGCAGCAGCCGCGGCGCCCGTCCGCCGTCGCCTCCCAATCCCACCACCCCCCTGCTCCTCCGCCGTTGGAAGATTATCTGGCTTCGTTGGAACAGCAACTGATGTCGGACGATGGCCTGGAGGAACTGCCTCCACTTCCCGATAACTTGTTGCCGCTACAGAACCCATTAATACCGCCACCGCCGCCTATGAATGAAATTCCGATAGCACCGTTGCAGAGGCCCGCACAGCCAGATGCCTGGATAGATCCTTTCTTGGAACAAATTCGGTTTCGGATGTTGAAAGAACGAGAGCAGCGAATGCAGCAGCAGAACCCAATACCGCCGTATCAGCCGGTTAATTTCCCCCCTGCTCCCACCGCGACTCACTTCTTGCCAAGAACGCCGGATTCCTTTCCCGCCGGAGCAAGTAGCTTATACCCGAATCCTCCTCCTCCTCCTCCTCCGCCAGTTTATTATCCACCCCCTCCCGCCGCCGCCGCGAGTAGCTACTTGCCGAATCCTCCTCCGAGATTTCATCCCGTCACAGCAAGTCACTCCTTACCGGGTCCTCCGGACAATCTTCGCCCCGCAGCGAGCGGCTCCTTGCCGTACATTCCTCCCCCTGCCGTTGCCGGAGGAAGCAGCATCTTGCAGACGATGCCGGTGAATTCTCCCGCTGCAGGGAGCAGCTTCTGGCCGAGTGCGTCATCGGAATATTCTCCCTCCGCTTCTTCCTCTGCAGCGAGCTTGCCGCCGGAATCTTCTCCCGACGGTAGCTGTTCGCCGCTCACTGTAGCGGAGGTGGAATCTTATTACGACGGAGTAGATTCTACGCCGCCGTCGTCGCCGCCGCCGGACACCTCCGCCTAAGTTGTTCTCTTGTCATATTCATTTTCTCGTCTCTGATTTGGTCATGATTCTGGAGGTAGAATTTTAACATTCAATGGCTTTTTAGTGTCACAGATTTTGAACTTTTTGGTGTACATTTTCACAGTTAGGCTAATTCAATTACTATGTTGTTCATTTTCATTCATTGTATAGTGTTGTATACTTGCTCAAAGATGAAACTTCTGTAACAATTTTCTGTAATGTTTCAGCATATCTCTCTCATGTTTGATTGTCAATGGAGAATTGGAAATATCATATGATGTGTCTGTTTGCAAACTTAGTTTAAATTATCTTGGTTATGTAAATGTTAATATTGGTAGGAAGAGTTTTATTTTGGTTACAAGATAACAGAGTTTGTAAACTATATTTGATCAAAAGTGGAATGAATGACTCAAGTCTTGGCTCCTCTTTAGAATGCTAGTTGGGCAGAATGAAGTTTTGAGAGGCACAATGGACTACCCAATAAAGGGAAAAAACTCTATGTGGTAAAAGCAATCCAAGACTTTGAGGAGCCATGAACTATGTATTTAGGAATTTTAACTTCAATTGGTCTTAATTAATTGTATTCATTCACATATAAAATTTCTTCCTTTAAACTATGGATTTAGTTTTAAAGTTTTTGTGGAAGTATATTTCAATTCTTTTAAAACCTTTCTGATGTACAAGATGTTACTCCTAAAACATTTTTTAAATGTTGAATTTATTTACTGTAAGCATATGATACAGGGTAACATATCATTTTGTGGAAGTGATCTATGGTTGATTAGTAGTTAAATGGATGCCTCAAGTCTTTGCTCCTCTGTACAATGCTAATGGGCCAAAATTTAAAGTTTTGTGTGGCATAATGGACTACCCAAGAACAAAAAAAGGAAGAAAAGCAACACTGTGGTACTAAATAGTAGTAGTAGTTATCAAACTTAGGAGTTCTGATTTTAATTGATCTTGATTAATTATATTATTTCATATTTAGAATATCTTCCTTTCAGGCTACATGATCTATTAGTGTAGTTCCAGAGTTTTGCAGAAGTATGCTTCAATTCTAATAAAACCTTTATGATGTACAAGATGTTGTAGTTTTCTATCATAAAACAAAAACAAAATATTGATTTTGGTAACAGCAAGCATATGATACTGGGTACCATACCACAGTCCACAGCAACATATTGGACCACAAATCATGAACCATCAATGTGAACTTTAATATAGCGTGTGCTTCATGTGATCCTTGGTATAGATTCTAGAATATGTGTTGAAATTGATCTTAAGAAGGTCCTTGTTTCTAGGATTTCTATTAACAATCGGAAGTTCCCGGTGGAGTATGAAGGCTTACACCTAGTTTGCTTCCATTATAGTCGATTTGATCATAAATTGGAAGCTTGCAATTTGCTTAAAGAAGGGGTCCAAGAGGTGCAGGGTGCTTCTGGGAGGAAGGACAAGAAGGGGTTTGGTTTTACTAACCCAACAATACCAACTCCTCTTACTTTCAACAGTAACTAACTTATTACGGGATCCTGACTGTCTTGGTATTTGTTTCAAGACCACTTTGCTTTCATATTTCACACATTTTTTATTCACTCAATTTGGAAATCTAAGTATTTCTGAAGTATTTGAACCATGTTGAAGTGGAACGCCTTTCTTTTGATGAATTTTCTATGAAGAAAATTGATTGGAACTTGACAGCATTCCTGGATTTCAAGTGTTTGTGATCTTTCCCTAACAGGTCTTCTTCAAAACTATCAAAATCTTCCTTAATGTCTTGTAAGTGAGAACACAAAACTGATAAAAATCTTTTGAAATTCTAAAAGCAAACGATGGTATATTTTAAGGAATGAAAAACATATACAGAAGTCCCACATCGTGTTTGTGAAGAAAATTATTACAACCAAGTGAACCAACTATATTTTCTTAAAATACAATTTATACAAACTTTCTCTATTCCTGTACAGAGATTCACAAGCCTGAAAAAAAACGATAAATCAGGTAAAATATGAAATTTATTCCATGCTCATGTCTGTTAAATATAGCACCAGCCACCAGACAATGCAGAACTACATGGTCCAACTCATCGTTCTTCCCTTCTAGCAGCATTTGGATCGGACACCATGTCCATCATCATTTTCTCAGGTGAATCCTCCCAATTTGCAAACGTCTTCAAATCAATCTGCAAGATAGCATGATAACAGGGATTACTTAAACATGTTCTTTGATGTATCAAAACTTAACTAATATAAGCAACAACTAATTGGATAATGTAGGATACTTTTCGTCTTTGCTCTGTGAAAAGTTCTTCTCTCCTCTTATATGAGTTTTGCACATCCTTTGCCGCATTCCCACCAAGTCCCCAAACTTCAACTTCTGAAATCAGAGCTTCAACAGGTAGGAAACCCTGAAAAGTCATCGAGACAAGTAAGATTCATTATTTGTCAATTGTCACAAATCACAATACCTCAAGCAATCCCAGTATGCTCTCTGTGATATGATGAACGGAAAAATTACTACATGGAAAAGTTCATTGGAACATTATACTTTATAATAATTTAAAATACGGAATCAGCAACTTTTGATGCATGCATTAATTAGGATATGATTACAAGTTCTATGTTCAAACTGCAAGTATCTTCAGCATCGGAATTATACCTGATCTGGAATGAGGGAACCACTCTGGTAAGTTTTGTCAACAGCATGATGGCGAACAGTCAGTTTAGAAAAATCGTCATCCATAAATATTCTTTCATTTCCCGGAGTTCCCCCAAATGCAACTCCCGCTGGCTTTGGATGTGGTTGGTACCCCTTGCCAGTAGGATGCAAGTGGCTATAAACAAAATTCTTTTCCTTACCTGTCAATAGTAACAGACTAATTGGTTTCAGGGTTTCATAAAAACTGATCACAAGAAAAAGAGAAAGGAAAACAGGAACACTGTCACCTCTACTACCTACCAGAAGGTGGAAATGCATGAAACACAGGGCTTATAGAGTATAAACATCCAGAGTTTCCATAGAAGATATCTTTATTTTCAAGACCTTGATCTGTTAGGGCACCTAAAACCCATTTCCTATTGGTAGAACTACTCTCATGACTCTCATCAGCATCTCCTGAACTTGCAGTAACCAAAATTAGCAATGGACCTTTGTAACCTTCAACATTAGACCAAAATCTGTTGAGGCCTCTTCCATGAGCGGATGCCCTATAACACAGTAGACATTTCATGTCA
Organism: Lotus japonicus; assembly: GCF_012489685.1. Lineage (NCBI taxonomy): Eukaryota > Viridiplantae > Streptophyta > Magnoliopsida > Fabales > Fabaceae > Lotus > Lotus japonicus. The sequence continues at coordinate 76,354,911 of NC_080041.1, forward strand.
ACATGCATCTTTGTTTACCCCCTGGTAAATCTCATAGGCAAAATTACAGATGCAGAGCAAGCAACAAACCAACTTGAACAAACAGAAAAAAGCATCATAACAGGTTACCAAATACATCTGTTTTCATTTTTTTCTTTTTAAAAAGGATTAGTGTCCCAGATATTTAAACAAAATTAGCATAATGAATCTATGACTGAGGGTCAGAGATGCACACCGATATAGAAGGTTATCATCTATTCCATCTCCACCACTAATAAATGCTCTAGAAATCTCTTCATTAACTGTAGTTCTCTGTGTGATAGAAATTGCCCAAGCCCTTCCTTGAGTTAAAATATAATCATGTGTAGCTGTTGACGAAATATCTCCAACAGCGGAAGAACTAGATAACCCCAATTCATCCTACAGTCAAGAAATTATTTTATCTTAATAAAAACATATGAAACATACTTTCTCTCTACAATAATACTTTCTGATAGATTTGAAATGACAATTTTTTCCGTAGTCATCAATTACAGTAAAGCTAAAATCATTGGATTTCCAGAAAAGCTAAACAAGGAGATAGCCAAATTGAGGATTCCTTTTTTTTTCTATAATAGTAAGCATAAATTTTAAGGTTGAAACATGAAAGGACATCAAAACAATTATCATTTCCAATTAGCAGCAATCTCAAAGGAATCCTACAAGAGGCCTAACCATGTCACGTCACCAACACCCAAAGGGGATACTAAAACAAAGATCATTGATCTATTCAAGAATGCCATGCTGATTGACTTAAGGGCATATATAGCATACAAATTTCTTTGATGCTGTTTGACAACAAAGTTTTATTAAAATGATGCAACCTGCAAATCTCGCTCATGGGGAGAAAAAAACCTAAATATAGTTTGCAGGCTTCATATTATAAGTTCGAAAAAACACATCTCAAATTGGTTACAGATCACAATAATGAGCATAATTTTGAACTACATTTCATCTTAGGTTTTAATTTAGAAATAATGGTAGATACTAATCATGCTATACACAACTAGCTAGAGTAAAGAAAATAAATAAAAACTAGGCAAAAGTTATCATTGAAAAGAGAATATGATGATCACTGATTTCACTGAATATAAAAACACAGATTACCCCAGTAGTTACTGCAGATAGCAGTCTTGCAAGAAAATACTGCCTTAAGCAATCCGGTAAGCACGGCACTGTACTCATAACCCAGGTAACAAACTTCCCAGCAGGAAGTTGAACCTCCAAGCTCAAGATATCACAATCCCACACATTCAACCCACCCTCAACTTGACCACACGACACGATCGCCGACAGCACCAAATGATTCAAATCAGGAAGACTCACATCTCCTTTCCCCTTCAAACCTCTACAACCCCACGACATAACCCAACACATGGACAGAAGCAAAAACACCTCACGAGGAAGAAGGTACCCGTTGATCTTACAATCAGAATCTCCAGACTCAAACTCCAAATGCAGAGGCTGATTGGCCTTTCCTGCCAAAGCAAGGAACAATCTCAGAACCATGTTCAGCGAAACCGATGCAGACACCCTCGCACAGCAATTGTTGTAGCCTTTCACGAATTCAATCCAGCTTATTCCCTCTTTATCAGGAACGAAAAATTGATCAACCAGAGATGAACCTAACTGATCCAACAACACTGGAAACGAATCTGGTGCATTCTCTGTATTGTAACTTCCACCTTCGCGATTCAAACCGAAGCATTGCTGAAACCAATTTCGAAATTCAGATAATGATAATGATGAGAGTAATCGAGAACCAGAAACTTGTTGAGGTTGATGAGAATGAGTAGTAGTAGTACCTGGAGATTTTGTAAGGGAACAGTGTTGGATTCGGGATTGGCGAGTTTCGAGAAGGCTTTCTGAAGCATGGGGAGAGCACCGGTGGAGGCTGCGATGGATTCCGCCTCCCTCTGCTCCGGCGAAAGCTTCGGCTCCGCCGAGTTGGACGCTCCCATCGGTGGCGTTGCGTCGCGGAACGGAACTCCAATCTTCTGGTAGTTTCTTTGTCGACAACGAAAATGGAAATTTTCATATCTGAATCTCTTTATTTAAATAGAATGTCTACAACCGTTGGATTAAATTGAAGGTTGAGATTGGGTGTAGAGAATCTAATCCTGTGTGACGATGGACACTGTATCTTAAACTCAGTGCTCTGATAATGGCTTTTCGAGTACGCAAGGGACAGAGTGAACCGACGGCGTTTCGAGAACGCAAGGGACAAGGGGATCAGTGGCGGTTCTCCGGCAACGGTTATCGGGAAGTTGAAATATGGCGCCGGCGAAGAGGGGAAAAGCGAAGGCGGAGCAGAAGGCAGCATCGCCGCCGGAGAAGCCTGATAATTTTCCGGGTTGTATTCGGTGCGTGCCTCCTTCCTCCGTCGCGATAACCATTCATGCTAAACCTGGTTCCAAATCTGCATCCATAACAGGTTTTTCTCTTTCAATTATCTCTGGTGTTTATTTGATTTTAGGTTTTGAAATTATTGTTGTGATGGTGATTTGGTTTTTGGGATGAGTAGATGTCAGTGATGAAGCAGTGGGCGTGCAAATTGATGCTCCGGCGAGGGATGGCGAAGCAAATGCTGCTCTTCTCGATTACATCAGTTCTGTAAGTTCATCTTCTTTTGTCAAGAAAATACTAAACATTGTAGACAAATTGGTTCTATTCATGTTGAAATTGGCATTGTTAATAAGAACCAGTGTGTGTTTGCTTATTAACTTTGATGGCGGTTCATAAAAAGAGTTTCATTCACTTTTAAACTTCACGCAAGCAAGTGCTCGTGTGTGTCTGTTTGCACTGGTGTCAACTGATATCCGAACAAGTCTTAGAGTGTATTTGTATTAACTTTATTTCCAACTTGAATGTGTTTTTTACTGAAGCAACAAATTTGCTCCATTAACAAAATGTGCATGAGAAAGTAGTATGAAATATTCTTGTGGTGATACCAGGTTTTAGGGGTAAAAAGAAGACAAGTCTCTCTAGGTACAGGTTCTAAGTCAAGAGATAAGACAGTCATTGTGGAAGATGTAACTCAGCAATATGTGTTTTCTGCATTGGATAAAGTCTCAAAGCAGTAGTGATGAGCACAAATATTGAAAGAAAGAAAACAAGTTTTTCATTGAAGAGGAGAATTCATCTTGCTGCTTGTTACTTGCTACTACCATTTACCAAAATTAAGTGAAGCCAGAACAGGTGTGATTACCTGTTTTCCTGTAACAATACTAACTAGGCCACGGAGTCTGGATGCTATAAAACCACTATTTGTTTCCGATTTTGGCTTGCTTGATTTTGTTGCAGCTTAGATTTTGATCATTTCATGTAGATTATGCTGGTTGTATTGATCAATGTTGGCCACTTCACCTCCTATTTGTTGAGTGTCACACATAACTTATAATCTCTCTTAACCTTTTGTATCTGTACATTAGAAGAGTAAGAATTATACTTGGATTCATTTCTGTGATTGAAATTAGCTACTCTGCAACTATGTACTGCAAAAACTTGCCTTTCCCCAAGCAATTACTCCTATAACATTGAGAAGGGGGAGATTTAACAAGGCTACTTTCATATCATTTTCGCAATATCATTTTTTGTCGAATTGCCTTTGTAGCTCAGTAGCTGTATTGAGTTGGACCTATAAAAATATGAGACCACTTGAACTTACTATGTATACACACTTCCACATCAATGATTTCTGCACAGTTTGTATAAAACACGTATTATTGTCATTAGCTGTCTATTTGAGGTGTGAGGTGTGTCATTAGCTGCCTGGAGCTGGAAGAAAGAGTAGTTCTGTTAATTGTTGTTATAAACTGGTAATGTAGGTAAAATTGAGCTTAAATGATGTATTTGAATGACCTTTCTCTTACATGGATTTTGGATACATCTACGCTCACATTTTGGGTGCAGTGTGCAAATTATTGAGTTTAAACTTTAATGATAAATGATGTATTTGAATGGCCAAAACTATTGAGTGCAAATCTTGCATTGTTGACTTTTTATCCTTAACCTTGAACCCTAAGCACTCAAACTTTATTCAAATCCTTCTACTTCTCATCTTCTCTTCACCTCATCACATCAACTATTGCACTGAGCTTTTCAATTGACAAAGGTTTCACTTCATAGTGATTCGCCCCTGCATCCATGAATTCCTTAATTTCCTTCTGCCCAGAGCGTGATGACAAACCAAGAATCAAGCTTCCAACTCCCATTGAACGAAGCTGCTTGGTTGCCTGCATTTAAATACATGAATCTCATTATTCATACTTCATAGTGTTATCCTAAACTGGATCAAAATCTTCTTGATCTAGATGGTGCCTCAATTTGTTGTCCCGATAATAAAACTTCATCATGTCAATAAGAAAAAAAATGAGTGGGATTGTAAGTTTACTTGATAACTTTTGATTAACACGTCAAACTTTAATTAATGGGACAATAGGGGTGTAATCGAACCGGATTAGTTCAGATTTATGGTGCTTAAATGTTCGAACTAATCAAATAAGTTCGCTTTGAGTTAGTTCGGATTTCCTGATTTTTTATTATGAACTCGAAATCAACCTGATTTCAATTGGGTTAGTTTAGTTTGGGTGGTCGGGTTCAAAATAAAATAACACTATTTTAGAATTTGCACGAAATTTATTTATTAAAACATGAAAAATTATACAAAATATAGAAACTTCATATAATCTAACATCTCCAAAAAGGCCAAAACTTTTCATATAATCCCGCATAAACAATCTAAAACTAATATCTCTAAAAAAGCATAATCAGGCATGAGAATGTTAATTCCATAGGTAACTTAGGTCTTAATAAGTAAAAGTAAATGTGTTACGGTGTAATAGTAAAACCTAACACATTTTATGGGCTCGAGCTCTTGGATAAAATGGTAAAAAGTGTTCCCAATAGAATTGAGTTGGTTCGGATTCATCAGATATTCAATCCTCAAACTCAATACTCAAACGAATGGTAACCGAATGCAGATTTGTAGGGTATGACCCAACCCAGTCCACCAAAATATATTTGACTCAATTTTAATTAGTTGGGTTCGCGGATCATACCGTACCTACTTACTCCTCCAACCCATAGTATAAAGATACACTTTCTTTAGGGACATCAGATTTCAATGCAAAACATATAGATAGGTAAACCTAATAATAATTTCATAACCTATTATCATACAATTATGTACCTCAACTCCATTCATAATAGGCATATCCCTATCCATTATAATTAAGTCAAAATGTTGACCATTGCAATGAAGTTCTACAGCTTCACTCCCATTTGTCACAGCTTGACTTTTCACTCCAATTTTCTTCAATTGTGCTTGAGTAATCTTACGGTTAGTCATGGTATCATCCACGACAAGTGCACTTATTTCTTTCATCTCGATAAGGTTATTTCTTGTATATAACAAGCTTTTTTTTGGAAAGTTTTGTAGATAATAAGTTATAAGATAGTTATATTAGGATGAATATGAAGCAATTATAAGGGGTGAGTTATATAAGGTTTTTTCTTGTCTAAGAAATAAGAATTTATCAATAGAAAATGCATTTTTGCATGATAATATCATGAACTAATTACATGACTTGCATGTGTTCCTACTTTAATTGTTTTTTGATCATGTCTTACATGGATGTTAATACTTAATACCCATGATAAAAATTTATTGATTTTGTATGATTTTTTTGTCACATTTTAAGTGAACCCAAAAATAAAGTTATGCGTGTATAGTGAATACCGGCGAGACTTTTGATGATGTTTGGGTCTGAGCTAACCATGTATGAATAAGTGGGCTATTTATCTTTTAGTTTTATTTTATACAAAAAATGTTAAATTGCATATAAAAAAACACGCCCAGTGGGACTCGAACCCACAATCGCTTGATTAGAAGTCAAGCGCCTTATCCATTAGGCCATGGGCGCTGATGTTCTAGTATGCCTAAAAACGATATTTATATCAAGATTTGGAGATCACGTGGGTAGACCACTCCCTAAAACATTTTCTCCATACGCACCGTCCAAGAATCGAACTCTTGACTAAATGCTTAAGGAGTTCAACTAAACATCTAAGTATTATCAGTAAAAAAAAGTTATTTAACTATCTTATTTATATAATCTATATTTTAAATAGTATCCCTTTTGTGCTATTAGCCAGTAAACTTCAAAACAAAAGATGGGTCCCTATTTTTATTTATTTTTTGTTTTTAGTTGCCTCTGTCTATTTTGTCAATTAGCTCAGTTCTCAAATTTAACATCTAAAGATATACAAATGACTGAAATGAGTGATTGGTTCAAATGATACGTGTTTGATTATTATGAAACAATCAATATTTTGTGTATGGAAAAAAAAACTTTATTGGAAAAGATAGCTTTTGGCTTCCTTTCTAAAAGGCCTACTATGTTGCCTTTCATTGGCTACATCTATTGTCAAGGAGATGGTCTTTGTCCTCGGGGGAAGGAAGCGTAAGTCAAGCTCAATTGGAGTTGTTATAACTACGGCTATTTCAGAAGCGGAGACACTAATTTCATACCTTCTAGGGTCTATTGCTCCAAACATTCAAATTAATTTTTAGAGTTTGAGAGGTTTCACTTCATTTCCTTGTAATGAAATCATAAGAGTTCCACACCAATCACGAGTTTTTCTCTATTACTCTCGTATATCGCCATAACACCCTTAATACTGGGTTTTGAAAAAGACTTCTCATGTCTTCTCATTTAGGTATGTTATAGAAGGCCCATTTAGACTAGGTTTAAAAGCACTTTTGGTCCCCCACGAACGCGTTTTGTGTAAACTCAGTCCCTAAACTTTAAAAATGGCATTCTTGGTCCCCAACGTTACACTCCGTCAATAGTTTTGGTCCCTTTTCCATTTTCCGTTAAAAAACTAACAGTTCTGGAGACCAAAACTGCAATTAAACTAAAAGTTTATTAAAATAATAAAAAAAACCCAGAAATATTTTATTAATCATCATGTTCATATATGATCTTCATCTTCAACCTCTATCATCTTCAAACCTAAAAACCCTTAAATTTCAAAAAAAAACCCCAAGTTCAAAAAGCTGAAATACAAAGAACTCAGAAATTAAAACTCAAAATATCCACCATCTCCATTAATTAAAACCCAGAATGTTTTTTAGATGTGAGGAAACCATAAATAAAAATTCAGGCTTCAAGTAGTAGATAAAAACCAAAAATCGTAACCCACAATTTGCAAAACTATTTTCTCCCAATCAAACTTTGGTGGTCTTCCTTGCTCGTGAACATTACTGTTCCGGTCAAGAACATAGAATCAAGGCATGGTGCCTAGAGTGTGTGGAGTGTGATCGGAAATCTTAGGGAGATGAACTCCTAACTATTTAGAGAGAGAAAGTGTAACTGAATTTCAATGTTGTTATTGCCAAATGAGCTAAGAGTCCCTTACAATTGGTAACCGTCCCCTATTTATAGATTTGGGGTTGGGCCTTCGTGCCTTTAATCTGTCTAAATGGGCCGATTGGGCCTTGGGGAGAGCGGCCCAAGGTCCGGGCATGTTCCGCGCCTAAGACTGAGTCTCCTGGGAGAGGGACCCTATGGTCTCGCCCAGTCCACAAGTCCACAAGACACCGAGCTCGAAGCATGAGAGCTAAGTGTGTCTTTAAACAGAAGAAACCAAGGCGAGGACTATGAAAGACTAAACAATAATAAAAGCTAAAGTTTTTAACAAAATGAAAAAAACAATTGCCAACATGGCTGAGAGAATAAAGTAAAAAATCTTCGTGTTTTAAACTTTTCACTGCACCACCCTTTTCCTAGGCAAACTGAGTCCACAAGCAGTCCTAGGGTGATGGCACTTGACCTCCTCGCCTTGCCAGTACTGCACACGTGCCCTAACTCATGACACTTTGACATGTGTCGTGCGTTCGCCACGCGTTGCGCCCTGAAGTAGTTTTTAAGTCAGCAAATCCCCCGAATCTCGACTGCCACTTTTGAAATGTCTTTTCGATTCCCAGCGAACCCTGTCAACCCGAATTTCAACCAATAAGCTTCCGTTACGGTACCTTCCATTTAATGCGTTATGTCAAACCCTGACATTTTTGAATTTAAACCAATCAGCGTCAACGGTTACAACTTTTCGCCTAACACGCTGCCTTTGCTTTTTCAGGATTAATGCCACGTTTCCCAAATAATCATTCCACCTTTGTCATGATGGACACGATTTCCGAACCGACTCTTAATTCCCACTTTAAAACTTTCTTTCTTCTCCACTTTCGCCATTCTTGAACATCCGGCGATAATCCAAAAGTCATCGACTCAACATTTCCTGTGAGCCTTCTCCCTTCATTCCTAGAAATGACTCCCAAGCGTCGTACTCACAGGTCCTCCCGATCCCGAAGTGCTGCCTCTGCGCCCCCCACTCCTACCCCGGTGGCTACGCCTCCTGCCGGGGGAACTCCCCTTAACGAAGATGAGAAAGATGCCTTTTGGCGACAAATTTTCATCAATCTTCCCCAGCCCACAGTCGAAGAGCCTAAGCATGTGGCCATTTGTCAAACCTCTGAGCTGTCTACTGTCGAGTCCATCGCGAGTCAATTCGTCAAGCCGGAGGGCTCTGCCGTGAGAAGTCTTTGGAGGATGCCCTCATCATCGGCCTAGGCTTGGACATTCGTCGCCCCTAGAGGTGTCGTGGTCTTGAACAAAAGGCTAAACAGCCACATTTCTTCTATGTTTATGAATATTTCTACCTTGAGTTAGGAATCAAATTACCCTTTTCCCCGTTCCTCTGCCAAGTCGTGAGGGAAATCAACGTGGCCCCTTGCCAACTCCATCAGAATGCTTGGGCCTTCATCCGTTGCTTCGAGATCCTCTGCGAAGCTATCGGGCCTCGAAGCAAAAGCCTCACACTTTTTCTACTTTTATGGGGTAGACCCAAAATGCCTGAAGACGGAAACTCCCGGATGGATTTCCTTGAAATCCCGCTCAGGTCGGCATCGCTTTTACCTTTATAAGAGTAACGTTAAGAAGGGCCCCGGGCGACGCTATTTCCGTGTGATCGTTCATCCCTCTTACCCTGAAGCCTTCATCCGACGAGATGGATCCGTTCTGTTTCCCCTTTACTGGACGAAGAGTCCTTGTGATGTTCCCCCGCCAACTGAGTCGTCGCTGAGCAGCGAGGACAAAGCCACCATCGGCCTTTTCGCCGGACTTCCCATCTTTGAGTGCTCCCAACTGTTGGAGGCTGTCCGCAGCGGCTCCCTCCGCTCACTCTTGGAGGGGTTCAATTTCACCGAAGCCTCGCTGCAACGCGCTTTGGCTGCTGATTCTCCCAAATTTCCTCCCACCTTTAACACCGAGGGAGTGAAACAGAAACGCACCGCGGCTAGTTCAGACGCCGAAATCGCTGCCCCTCCTGCGAAGAGAGTCAGGGGATCTTCCTCCACTACCACCATCCCCTCCGCCGAGGTGGCTAAGGCCGTCCCCTTTCCAAAAGGGCCCAAACCTACGCCGGAGGATACCGTCCAACCTTTACCCTTAAGAGAAATCCAAAAATCCAAAAGGGGTGCCCCTGGTATCGATGCTCCCTCTTCTCAGAAAGAGAGAAAAAAGAAGAAAAAGGTGAAAAGATCCAAGACTGGCGACGCTGCTGCTTTCCCTCAAGCTTTGGGGGGTGAGGAAAACGCTCTTTCGGGCGACGCTGAATCCTCACCCTGCCCTAGAGGAATTGCTACTGGCGAGCCAAATCTGGAGGGGGTCCCTTCGGCGGTTCTCTTCCCTGATCGCCCGTCTCCTCAAGTCGAGGCGACCCTAGATGAGACCTTGCTTGCCCGCCCGGTAGACCCACAAGGTGAAGACCTTGCTCCTCGCACCCTGCCATCTCCCTGCCAAACCTCTTCAAGGCCAATCTCACTTCCACTGGTGATCAAGCAAGCTCCATTCCAAACCAGCGGACTTCTCCTATTGATTTCGTCCTTTCTGACAATTTCTTTGGGAGCGCGAGAGTGGCTGAGATTTCCGACCTTGATCAGGCCGCACAGGAAGCTCTGTTCAACCTTCTACGCGTAGGGTGTCTCTTCGCCCAACTGTCTCAAGGCTCAGCTTCTTCTCTAGAGATGGGGAGACTCCAGCAGGAGGTTGAAGGCTACCAGGCAGCGGCGCAGGAAGCGCACCGCAAGTATGACGAGATGCTGTCCCAAATGGTGGCTCAAACCAACAAGCAAGCAAACTTATGCATAGAGCTGAACCGCCATGAGGAAGACTTATCAGCTTGTAAGGATAGGATGGAAGATTTGGAGCTGGATTGGTTTGAACTGCAACGGGAAGTGATCGCAAAGATAGAGTCGATCAACGCCGGCAGAGCCACTTGCATCCTCAAGGATCGGGAAATCGCGTCCCTCCTCTGTGAACTGGGGGAAACGAACAAGTCTCTCGCCGACGTGAGGTTGCAGCTCGAGGAAAAGAAACGGGCCCTCGCCGAGAGGGACTCGCAAATCAAGACTTCTCAGGCTAGGTCCGTGGCTGGCGCTGCTGTTGAAATTTTGGAGGAGCGAGGTCGTGGTTTCTTCCTTGCCAAAGCTCAAGTTCAACATCTCTACAAAGGAATCAACCTTGATGGCATGGGAGCTTTTAAGAAAGTTACTCCTCACGGGCTTGTTGGTCGAGATGATCCCCCAGGCTATTCCGCCGAGCACTTTGCTGAAATTGAGGAAGAAAAGATGAGGGAGAAAAGTTAATGAAACACAGTTATATTCGTACTAATTGTATGTACTTTGCTTTCTTGGTAATTGAATTGTATCTTTGTATTCATTTAACTTGTTTCGTGCATGGTTTTATTCTCGAGTTTTTCGTCGCCGTTTTAGGCTCTGCCTTAAATTCCATCGCTTCGTGTTCTTCGTTCGCCTTTTAGGCTTAGCTTTTCCTTTTGCTCATTCGTGTAGCGATTTTGAAGGTGTGCCAAAGAAACTAGGACTTTTGCTCAGCTTTTGAACCGAGGCTTTTCTTCGCACCAATATTTCCCGTAAGAGCAAGTGCGGCCTCGACGGTTTTTTCCCGCCAAGGGCTTACACTGCTGGGGGCCCAATGGCCATATGGGTTTACCCAAACTTACGCTTAGTTTATATTCTCGCCACATATTTCGGGGAGGTCTCTTATTCCCAGATTTCGGGGAGACTAAGGGGATAAGGGACTTGCCCCATTTTGGGGATAAGTCGTTTTCCCGCACACATCGCCAACGAGAAATCAGCGTTTCGCACTGGACTTCCCCGGAGCAATCCCTAGACATCAAGGTCGTGTTGGGATTGCCACCTTCGGAGAACTTTTCTCACCAGGCGAACGTGATATAATGATCGAATTTTTGCTATCTGGGTAGCGTCGGTTCGCGCCTGACTTTCCCGGAGCAATCCCCAGACATCAAGGTCGTGTTGGGATTGCCACCTTCGGAGAATTTTTCTCACCGGGCGAACAGAGTTGAATGATTTGAGCTAGGAGTATTTCTGGCGAATATCCTTTTGTATTTGATTTCTTTGAAATTTTACATCGAGGGATGCCTCATTAAAAAACTCCTGTATCGGAGAAAAAGAGTGCATCTTTATTTTTTAGTCCTACTTCGTGGCTAACCCCAATCGCCATCCTCTTTGTCGCGCCCCTGCTTGCCTAGCTCGTCCCTCAAAGTATGGTGCCCATCACTTCCTCTTTCGTCCCCGAGGTACTCGCTATCCATTCACTCGCAGAATGCCCATTCACCTCTAATTCTTTCTTTTGCCTGTTACCCTTGACCTTCTTGTTCCTGGAGGCTATTTCCTTCGCCACATATTTCCCTTTGTTCCTACCACCGTGTGCAGAGCCTTTCTTCTTCCGAAAGCGGTCAGGCACTTTGCTCAACCCTTGTCCATAATCTTCTCGCCGAGATGCTTCCAAGTCCATGCTTCGGCCCATCACCACTTTCCCCTTCCAGTCGCCTGGTCCCATGCTCAAAAGAGCTGACGCTTTGAACCGCGGAAAGTTCCAAAGTGTAGCGTCCTTCGGACTCCAGCTGAAGAGGTCAAAATTTCCCTCTACCAGCTTTTCCAACCGTCTTTCTTGCTCAAGGGTGAGCCTAGGCTCAATCGCCAACACTCCCCTACTAAACTTATACATTTCTAGGTCATCCATGATGCTTGCCCAGCGTTCTTCCGCTGAAATGTCTGTGAACGGTCCGTCCCATTCTGTCTTCCCGACTTCTTCTTCAACTCGCCTCTGGTTACTCCTCTGCCTTTTCGCCCTCCCATGGTCTATCTCCCGCGTCTCAACCCTTGACCTACTCTGCCCGTTCTGACCTTCCTGTTGGATCTCAATTTCGTGACACCGGTGCCCCTCGCCTGCTCCTTTTTTCCCGTACATGCTGAGACAATTATTGTAGCATTCCCTCGCCCTTCTTTGATCCACCACAATTTTCCCCACCTTCCCACAAAGCAGCGGGTACTTTACTGCAAGATGGGCTGTTGAAATGACGGCGCACAAACGGTTTAAGGTATTCCTCCCAATGATAACGTTGTACGAGGCTACAACTTGTATCACCAGGTACCTTACACGAAGGAGCTTGGCATTGTCCTCTACTCCGAAAACGGTGTCTAGATCTATATAACCTCGCACCCACACCTGCTCGCCCGAGAACCCTACTAGCGTTCCTGTATAGGGCATCCAATCCTTATCTGTTAAACCCAGCTTATCGAACGCATCCCCGTAAATGATATCGGCGGAGCTACCTTGATCCAAAAGTACCCGACAAACATTAAAACTGTTGATCCGAACCATAACGACCACCGGATCATCTTTATGCATTTTGACTCCCTCAAAATCCACTGATGAGATTACTATATCCGGATGCTGGAAACCAAAAGGAGCTTGGTATTGTTGCACCGAGGTTACTGCCCTGACATGTCTTCTTCTTGCCGAAGCTGTATCTCCCCCTCCGCCGAAACCACCTGCAATTGTATTAATTGCGCCGACCAGTGGGTCGAGATCTTTATTAAATGTTTCTTCTGCGTTCTTTTTCTTGGTAGTCAATGTTTCCTTCTTTTCTGCACTCGGCGTGCGGCGGCGATCCTCCCGTCGGCGATCATCCTGCTGGCGAGAGTTCCTATACCTATTTCCCTGTTGTCGCTCGCCATTCCAACGCTCATTGCGGTCATTTAGCTGCGCTCGCCCTGCTCTGATGAGCTTTTCTATCTCATTCTTTAAAGTGAAACAATCCCCTGTATCATGTCCTGCTGATCGATGATACTCACACCACTTAGTCTTATCTGATTTTGGTCGCGGCGGGTCTGCTTCCCTTTCGCCCTCTTCAACGGCATGGGTCGCCTTGACCTCACGCAGCAGCTCCGTTAGATGAGCACTGAGACTCTTTCCCGACTCTCCACGCCGACGAGAGTCAGCCTGGTGCCAGGGTCGGCGATGCTCAGCATTGTCCCTCCTTGGATACAAAGGGTCTCTCGTTGTCTTCTCTGCTGCCCAGACTTTCCTGTCTCGCCTCTTACTCCCTTCAACCTTGTCTTTGCTTGCTTTATCCTCTGGCGACGCGTCCTCCTGATCACCATCCTTTTCCACCTTCGCCCTTCGTCGCTTGAAAGCGTCGTCCTCCTCATCAAGGATGTACGTGTTCGCCCGCACGCGTACCTCAGCCATCGATTTGGCAGGCTTACGACTCAGTTTGCTGTTTAGCTTTCCAGGTTGTAGACCATTTTTGAAGGCCCGGGCACAGGCATTCGGCTCTGATTCCTCAATCTTTACCGACGCAGCACTGAATCGTTTCACGTATTGTTTCAGAGTCTCCCCTGCAGATTGCCGCATGTTGTACAAGTCCTCGATCGTCACTTGCTTAGTCTTGCTCGCTGAGAACTGGACGAGGAATTTGGACGAAAAATATCTGAAGTTGGTGATGGATCCTCGCGGAAGAGTTGTGAACCACGCCATTGCTGTTCCTTTGAAAGTCGCTGGAAACATTCTGCTCTTGACTGCGTCTGAAGCGGCGCTAATCACCATCTTTGTATTGAAATACAATAAGTGTTCCTTTGGATCTGTTTTTCCGTTGTATGTTTCGAGGACTATATTCTTCATATTATCTGGAATGGCCACCTCCCTTACCGCCGCTGAAAATGGCTCAAATTCAGCCACAACCTCTGCCTCGCGCTCTCCTTCATCCTGCTGCTCGTAACGATAATACTCTAGCTGCTCCTGAAGATAGTCGTTCTGCTGCCTTATCTCGTCGATGCTGCTGATCAAGCGTCTCCAATCTTGTCCGGAGATCGGAGCTTGAGGTGCCTGCGGCTCTCCTCCTGAGTCCTCAGGTGACTTTTCTGGCGACCTTCTTTGTTCCGGTGACGTTGGCGGTGAAGGCAGCGAAGGTGTTGGAGACGGAGGAGGCGGGGGCGGAGCCGGAGGGGTTACTGGAGTTGCATCCTCGCGATGAATCGTCTGGCGGCGTGGTCGGCCCCGAACGCGACGCGGCGGCGAAGTACGTCTTCGCACGGGGTCTTCTTCCCGTCGTCTGCGACGTGTTTCCATCAACACCTACGAATGCTCACCAAAACTCAAGAACTAACGAAATGTCTCACAGAAAACCAGAGAATTTCTCCTTCAATTCACGACCCACGTAGTCTGGGAATCAAAATTTATCGGTCCCCACAAACGGCGCCAATGTTCCGGTCAAGAACATAGAATCAAGGCATGGTGCCTAGAGTGTGTGGAGTGTGATCGGAAATCTTAGGGAGATGAACTCCTAACTGTTAAGAGAGAGAAAGTATAACTGAATTTCACCAAATGAGCTAAGAGTCTCTTACAATTGGTAACCGTCTCCTATTTATAGATTTGGGGTTGGGCCTTCGTGCCTTTAATCTGTCTAAATGGGCCGATTGGGCCTTGGGGAGAGCGGCCCAAGGTCCAGGCATGTTCCGCGCCTAAGGCTGAGTCTCCTGGGCGAGGGACCCTGTGGTCTCGCCCAGTCCAACTACCAAAAATCTGACCCTTAAATCATTCTTGACGCTTGAATTGTTCTTGAAACCCCACTAAACCCACCGAATTCTTGAATCATATCGTTCGTGAACTTTGTTTGGATTGAGGAAGAAGAAAGTCTCCTCCATCCATCTCCTTCTCCTTCTTCTTCAACCTTCATCAACCCATAAAGCAAAATGAAAACCTCAAAATCATCAATCTCTCCTCTCCTCCCTACCTCCCTCTTCAGTACTGCAAACCCATAACCAAAACAGTATTCCCATAACTGATTTTCTCCATCCTCACCACTTTGTTTCACACCATAGCCATCAATATTCCCCAAAAAACAAAAAATCGAAGAGCATAACAGAGAAGAGAAAAATGGAGAATCCACTTGCCTTGATCTAGTTTTCTCTCAATATGTGTCTTCTTGATTTGGGTTTCTCTCGATCTGGGTTTCCTCACCGCCAAATCTTGCAAAGATTCAACCTTTGCGTTGTAGAGGACCACCAGATCTACTCATTCGCCGCATGTGGGTGAATGGGTGAGCCACTGAGCCAGGGTTGTGAAGGAGCAGAGGAAGCTAGATTCATACATAGAGGGACAAGGCTCAGAGAAGAGGAAAGGAGAAAGCGAGATTTGTGAGAGGTAGCAGAGACGAAGCGAGATTCATAGAGGGATGGATAAGGCTCGCGAAGAAGAAGAAAGGATGCTGCGAGATTCATTCTGGAATTCTTTTGAAAAATAAGATGAAGATGAGTAAAGGATGTATGTAGAAGATGAAGAAGTGGATGAATTTTCTGGAAAATCCAGAAAACGTTAATTTTCTAACGGAATTGGGAAAATGGACCAAAACAATTGACGGAGTGTAACGTTGGGGATCAAGAATGCTATTTTTAAAGTTTAGGGACTGAATTTGCACAAAATGCATTCGTGGGGGACCAAATGTGCTTTTAAGCCTTTAGACTATAAGGTCCACATAGATATGATTGTTTAGTTTCTTAATTTTTTCTTTTAATTCCATTTTAGAATATTCTGTTTGTTAGGATGTGACCACATGTATAAATATTGTAATTCTCTTTCATTATGATTTAATCAAAAACTTGAAACATTTTATCTTTCTTTTTTATTTCATAAGCTTTAGCATTAAGGGTTCTTAGTGTTATTCCTTGATATAAGTTAGCTTTCGATCAGTTTGATCCGTAACACCCGTTATTTTCTTTTCCTCCGCACCTTTTCCTCAAAATTTGAAAGAAGATGGAAGACATTGCCTTCCTAATTGATTTCCCTCATTGCACTTTTCCCTTAATGCTACGAAGTGAAGCAAGAAAATTCAAATCAAAGAAAATTTCGTAGTAGTATAGCTAAGGTCGGAAGTGCGGCAGAACATTACCTGTATTAGGGGAAAAATGTGCAAAGTATGTAATACTAATAACACTAGATAGCGCAAAGCCGCAGACAACTTGTGAGGATAACAAATAAGGCGGTTGTAATTAAATGTGTGATTGATCAGTTGTTAGGTAATTACTAATTAGGCATGGGGTATAGAACATTTCTATTTTATTTTTGGTATAAGGGGTATAGAACATAGTGTTTTGATATGTCTTTTCTTCATTAATTTGAAGATAAAAACTAAAAAGCACAACGAAAAAGTGCATTTGGTCTAGTTGGGCATCCATCATCTAATTAAATGATGCTGGGCCTGAAAGACACTCCGGCTGGGTCTGTGTCCCATACGAGCCTCCTTCTTGTTGTTTGGCCTTTCCGGCCCACATTGTGGGACAATAAATATTAAGTCCTCGTTTGGAAACACAACTTAATTAAGCGCTTATGGTCATAAAAATTTATGACATAAGGCCTTACTTATAAACTATTTTAAATTTTTTATTGAAATGAATCGAAAATAAGCTATATATAAGCATAAACTTTTTTTCATAAGGTTTCCTGAGTAGCTTATGAAAATAAGCTCAAAACACTGATTGCATAGGCCATAAGCTGTTTGCATAAACTCTCTCAAACACTGATATAAGAGCTTATGATTTGACTCAAACATTAATGTTAATAACTCCATTTCTTTAACCTAACTCCTTTTTGGTGGTGAAGTCTGGCTGACTAAACAAATTAATCATCTAATCGTAGATGCTTGCATTAAGTTGTAAATAATTAATCATGAAATCCACTTCATTCTCATAGATAATGATCAAACACCTAACCGTGTAGTTAAGATACGAGGTCAGCAAATCACCACAATACACCTTATCGTATTTTTAACCTAATTCTGTCGCATCGTATATTATATTTTTCATTTCCCTTTCTATTACCTAAGGTGGAGGTGGAAAAGAGACGTTGAAAAAACATTATGCAATGCAATGCTTGTCGACACTCATCCTAATCATCCTACCTTAACTGTTATTTAAAAAAGGGAAAACAAGGATACCAAATTTGACCCACCTGATTCGTTTCTTGTGGCAAAGATACTAAAAGAGAATGTGGAAGTGTTGTGTGCCACGCTTTCTATTTGATACCCAAATACAGTTTGTTCTGCTGGAAACCGACAATGATATGAGATTATAGTAGAATCATCTTAGTCTTAGCTAGCCATTGACTTTGAACCACAATTATACAAACACACACAGTGATTGATGCTGATACATATCACTATCTCAGGTATTATAATTAATTCTTTTCTTCTTTTGAAACCGAATCGACATCGATCTTTGATCAGCAATAGTGGGTGGTGTTACAACTGTACTAAACTAACAAGATGATATATGTATCCACTCTACCAAAAAGCCTTACACGCTTCATTTGAATTTTCCAAGCAATTATATAGCCATGTGTTTGAATCAGGATCCGCAAGCTTGTTCAATCTCTATTTTGTTGTTTCTATTGCCACCCTTCAAAACTAAACAACAGTGTATTATGTACATAATTTACTTTTCGAAAGTTTTTGTTCTTTATGATGTAACATAAAACAAAGACGACTACACGAGAAGTGTCCACAGATAGAAGACGTGCAAGACCAAGCTATATACCTACCTTTTTTTTAAGGCTTAATTCAGTTTTTGGTCCCTAACCTTTGTCATAAATATGACTTTAGTCCCTCGCCGGAGTAAAGGTGGGGATTGATCCCCAATTCTTGGCAAAATAATTGGTTTTGGTCCTTCCGGTCGGTTGAGTCAACGCCGGAGCTCCGCCAGCTGATGTGGCCCTTGCCACATCAATTAATGAGTCTCGCTGGATTTCTTTTTTCTTTTTTCATTAAATTAAAATAAAACTAAGACACACAAAAATTAAAACCTGAATTAACTCTCACTAATTAACCTCCTTTTTAATTAATTAAAACCCTCACCCAAATTTGTTCTTCATCATCCTCAACACCATCATCCTTCCTCATCTTCTTCTCCTTTACACTCCCAAACCCAGAAATTTACAGACACTCCATCCCCAACCCCAACCCCATCTTCACCACTGATTCTTCACACAACACCAACCCCACCACCACCCCCAACCCCATCTTCCCTTTCTTTCTTCACCACTGTTTTTTCACGCTCTCTCTCCCTCCCTCTCTCTCTGCTTATGTTTCTCTCATTCTTCTTCTTTTTTTCTCTAGAACCTAGCCACCTTTCCTGCGTCGCCGACCTCTTCTCCGCGCGTGGCTACGGTGAGAGAATCGTCGTTCTTCTTCCTCTTTTCTCCCATTGGAGCAATCAATCGAGATTAGGGTTTTTCGAATTAGGAGAAAAGGTTGAAGGAGAGTGATGGTGTGTTTCGTTCTCCTGCTTTGGGCTTTTCGAACTAGTCGCTGTGTTTCGTTCTCCTGCTCACTGTTTCTGATATGTTTTGGAGGAGAGCTGGATTTGCCACCCCAGCCATTAGATTTCACACCCCCAATTTTTGAATTTTCAAGTTCCGAATTATTTCGGAATCTTAGATTCCGAAATTAATTCGTGATTTGTAGGGCAAAATACATGTAACACCCCACTTTTGAGTGAAAAAGTGCTTCGGAAACCTTATTTCCGAAATATTTCGGAAACTGAGTTTCCGTAAGTGGGGTGACATTTCTAATGAGTGGGGTGTCAAATCTAATGATCGTTTTGGAGCCATGGCAGGGGGATTTGAAGAGATCGACGGTGTGGCTACATCAAAGTGGGGTTTTGAAGAGAAAGGAGTATGAATAAGAGAGAGCACGAAGGAACACGACGACAAAGAGAGAAAGAGAGAACATGCCATTTCTCCATAGGGAGGAGAGGAGGAGGGATTGATGATTTTCTGAATATTGTTGAATTTCTTGGTTAAAGATACTGAATTTTGTTAATTTTCTGGGTCGAAGAATGAGAGGGCGTGGAAGAGAAGAAGCAGTAACAGAACCCTTCTGCCAAAAGTCTATCTTCAACTGGGAACAGAGATGAAAAGAAGGAAGTTTTCTAGGTCCTATGTGCCTTAGATCTGGTGGTGGTGAGGTGCAAAATTGCAAAACTCATCTTATCTGTCATATAATTTTCCACATTTAATCCTTTCAATTTCATCAATCAATATTCCTAATTCCTAACTCCTAATTTGATTCAGATCTTCTTCGATATGTAATCACTGATTAATTATCTAGTTTAACTCTGTTTTCCTCTGGTTTTTCTCTTCGGTTGTTGTTCTTTCCTTCTTCTTGGTTTTGAAATTTAGAGATTGTAGATCTAGGTTGGGTTTTTTTTTATGATGATGGTGGATTGAAGATGATGTTGATAATGATGAAGATGATGGTGTTAACTAATTTAATAATTTGTGTTTTAATTTTTTTTTAAATGAAAAAGAAAAAGAAAATCCAAGCGGACTCATTAAATGACGTGGCAATGCCACATGAGATTCCCGGAGCTCCGGCGTTGACTCAACCGGCCGGAAGGACCAAAGCCAATCATTTTGCCAAAAACTGGGGACCAATCCCCACCTTTACTCCGGCGAGGGACTAAAGTCATATTTATGACAAAGGTTAGGGACCAAAAATTGGATTAAGCCTTTTTTTAATCAAACATAGTATGCTCTGAGAAATAATTTTCTTCAAAACATCTTTATGACACCAGCTCGATCTTTAATTTCAACACTAGCTCTTCCAATATTGTTTATTCTATACACCAGATTACCTCAAAATTTAATTTAATTGAAATCAAATATGTATCACTTGAATTAGTTTCTGATTAGCAAACTGGTGACCACATTGAAGAAGATTAATAAATCTTCACACAACTTTTTTTAGTGATGAAATATAAGAATTATTATAAAGAAGTCTCACATGAAGATGAGAATTCGAAGAGTAAAGCAAATGACTTATATGATAGGGTGTTGGAACTCCAACTAGCTTAAAATATTTTAGATTACACCACACTTACATTTAAATATTGGTCTCCTGGAGTGCATTTTGGGCCCCACATTTAGCCTTGACAGATAGGTAGTATATACATTTGAATGGTAGGGGATGCTCAGAAAAATGATTTATGGCCATAAAAATAATAATTAGTTTTAATCATATCTGCAATTCTAAATGATCAAATCAACCACACAAATGATCAGTAGAATGGGTATTATATGCATTTTTTATTAATAAAAATAAATTGCATGATCATTTTGAGGAGTTGTTTATATGAATGAAAGATTACCCGGAATCTGCACATTTTCTCATGAAAATCAAGATAATCCACAGTTTTATGACATAAATATCAGACATTTGGTAGGCCAAATCTATGTTCACGTGCTCTCTCAGCCTCAGGTAGTAGATTAAGCCATGAATTAAGCAGGAGAGGATTTTATATATCTTCTCGATAGTCTCAAATATATTAGCATGGTTGATCCAATTTTAATTCATTCAGAATGACTTCTCAATTCACAAACAATCATAGGTTTGGCATGAATGAAATGGTTACAATAATTAGCCTATATATATATATTCTTCTGTTCTGTGCAATTGTTGGGTCCATTGAGTTTTGGAATATTCATAGAATCATAGGTATGATATGAATGAAAAAATGGTCTAAATGAGTTCCACTTCCGCTTTTAGCTGAAGGGTAAAAGAGATAGGTGGACCGATTGGATGCAAGTGAATGGTTGGGATTGAGAGCAGTGTGCATTCCAAGTCAAATTCAAACTAGCATAAAAAAATTTGTAATGCAATCAAAGGAGACATCGAAGAAAACAAGACAACATGTGGGTGGGGTTTAGATTTTGGGTATAATAATGCAACAATCCTACCAAATCAATAGATTTGGTAATGGTAAGCCAGCAAGAATATAATTCCTTTTATTTGTATTGAAGATCCATGAAACTAACATGAAACTTGAACTTTTTGCTTTGTTGTCTCGTTGATTCGGCGTATTTTTGTTGATCTGTCCACTTTTTATAACCTCAAAAGTACCAATTTCCCCCCTGATCATGATCATATAGGTACAATTATTTATTCCTCTCACAGAGACTCAGACAAATTATATATTTCAACGTATGCAAGCACTAACTAACTGCACTTTACTGTAATCCTAGCTTACTTGTAATCCTAGCTTACTTGTAAGTTGTAATCCATAAAAACAATGCAAGCCTCGTGATCGGAGCTCCGGATAACAATGAGGCATATTCTATACTCTCTCTGTTCCTGTATAACTGACACTTTAAGAGCAACTCTAATGCAAAGGCTCCTTATTTGGTTCCTTACACACCATTCAGCACTATTCTACGCTATTTTTGTGGGCTCGTACTGCCACATCAGACTTCAAAAACTACTAAGAGCATATACATCCATCATACTCACTAAAATATCTACCCTTCATTTTTTACAATTTCTCATAATGTCACATCATCTACACCACTTTACTAACTTTTTACTCCAACTCAACAACTCTTAAAAGTTTCTATAGAGTTGAATATATAATCTAATTATATTAATTCTAAGTGTCTGTAATAAATACAAGCTCACTTTTCAAGTCTAGTGTAGAGTATCTATCCTCACATACTTATCTTTGTTATTTTGGAATTAAATATGTACTCCAATGATAATAGATACTCATATGAGTATGTATTTAACATTAGATACTACCATTAGAGATGCTATAAGGAACTGAAGCAGATTTTACTCTAACCTATAGTTCTTTATTTTACTATTATTGGGTCCTACCATACCACATATATTTATAATTTTTATTCCACCTAATTTAGATTTAAAATTAAATTAATAAATACTATAAATAAATATTAACTTTATTAATTTGTATAAAAAAGCACAAAAAAAGGCTGATTGGAGACCAAATGATAAAAAACTTGGGCCAACAGGAGCCCAAAAGACCAAAAAACTTGCTCTAGCCGGTTTTAGAGCAACCCTAACGTTAAGAAACCTGTTGAACCGGTCATCTGGTATAAAAATCTTCCTCTCCTCCCCTCACGCGTTTCATCTTCTTCATTCTTACTCTCTTCTCTGAAACCTTATCTTCCTCTCAACCTCTCTGCCGCTCTCTCCCTCCCACCCCCTTTCGGCGACACTAACATTTTCCTCTCCCTTCCTCTCTTCAAGAAATCCTAAAACCCTTCCCTCTCCCTTCTCCATGAAACCCCAAAATCCTTTCCTCTCCCTTCACAAAATCCAGTCGGATCAGAGATTTCCACAGTCAGATCCGCCCCAATGCGCCACGCTCCGGTTAGATCACCAAGCTTGATCGGTGGTCCAAGCTTCCAGATCGGTGACATGCAAGCCATCCAGAAGCAGATTTTTGAATTTTTTTTATGTAAATATCAATCTTTATGTGTAAAGTTTTTTTTTTGAATGTAAAGTTTGAATTTTTTCAATAAAATTTTTATTTTTGTGTTCTGTTTATGTCTCTATTGATCTTTCTTCTTCAATTTCTTCTTTTCTGTTAATTCCCCCTGAAAGTCGTTGATGAATATGTGAGAGAAAATATTGTTTTTTAATTAAGGAACCAAAAAGCAAAGTTCCTTACAGAAGGAACTCTGGGCACTGTTCAAGAATTAAGAAATCATTAAGAAACCTGCTCTAATGCATAAGAAATTGTCCCTTGGTTTCTTAGCAATTCCTGGTGGGCTAAGAAACCAACATTGGAGTTTCTCTAAGTATTTTTTTTTTGAAAATGATATTTTAAGTTTGTTTCACAAGTACTAGATATTATACCCGTGCGTTGCACGGGTTTACTTACAATACTTTTTAACATTATTATAGTTTAAATAAATAAATAAAATATTTTTTAATTATAATTGTAAATAAACTGTGTTAAGACATTTCAATAAATATTATTAGATTTTTTTGTATAAATAATTAATATTACTCAAATTTTATTATCGATATTTAATTATTAGCATAGAAATAATTTTTAGAAATAAAAAAATTTATGAAAAATTATTAAGTTAATTTGAAATATTTAAATTACGTAAAAAAATGTTAAGTGCTAGTGTAATGAAATAAATTTTAATATCATTTTTTATACTTTTGTTCTGGAAATGAACACTCAAGAATGATATAAGCCTTAAACCCTAGTAAAGCATGAGTCTAGTAATAGCCTAATCCTTTAGAATAAATGTCGAATGATCCTTTGCAATGATCATAAAGTCCCCTTTTATAGAGGTTACATGAAACCCTAACTTTGCCACTAATGGGGCTTGTTGGGTCGTACCTCACTCGACCCAACTCCCTTACATACATCAACCGCCCCTGGCGCTTGCCCTAAGGGGGTCCCTAATCTCCTAAGTCCTTTCTCTCGCCCCTAGCGAGTTCCTCTCTTTTAGGCCTTGTTCGTCCCTGGGCAAGTTCCTCTAGGGTGTGGGGGGCTCTCCCAATCCAACTTTTTACCAAGAAAGTCATTTGTTGTGACTTATCAAGGTCAAGAAGAATAAATTAATTTTAAATTTTAGAATTATGATAAGCGATAACATAAATAGCTTAAAATATTATCAAGCGAATTTAAATTTATTTAACTTATTTGGTTTCCGAATGTTTTCTCAAAGCCGATAGCCAAGAGACTTATAATCTCTCAAGGTTCTACGATCACATTAAATGGATATGCCTCTCACAACGAACATTTATTCAACTTTGACCATTATTATTTTTCTCTATTATGCTTCCTTAAGTAACTTTTTTTTACAACAAAAGTTGAATATTATTAATAGCAAATGATTCACGAGAACAACCCTCTCATGGATAAGTAATTTTTACTAATATATCATAGATCAAAATTATTATTAGATATTTTTTCAATAATGCACATATATGTTATAGTTAACTTTAAATTCATTTTAGCGGCGCTTTTTAATTTTAAAATTATTTATCTACATTATTTATTCAAAATATTATTTTATTATTAACTAATTTTAATTTTTAATATTTGTCAAATGCAAAACTAAAGAAAATTTCAGTTTTTTTTAACAAAATTAATTTTTAATATTGACAATAATTTTTTTTAGTTTTTAATTTGAGAATTATATGGTTTAATGCATTTAATACTCTTTGCTAATGAGTTTAATGCAAAAGCTCAAGTGAGCTTTACATATATATATATATATATATATATATAGATTAAGAAATAACAATTAATGTTCTTGTTTTATTAAAATTACTATCTGACTTCCTATTATACCCTTTATCTCTCTTATTAATTATAACTTTTCAATTTTCCTATCACCAATAAATGAAAGGTACAATTGGTAAAGTATAATTAATGCTCTTTTGAACTTTGTAAAGTAGCAGA
This sequence comes from Lotus japonicus, assembly GCF_012489685.1. Classification (NCBI taxonomy): domain Eukaryota; kingdom Viridiplantae; phylum Streptophyta; class Magnoliopsida; order Fabales; family Fabaceae; genus Lotus; species Lotus japonicus. Next base: position 76,379,593 of record NC_080041.1, read on the forward strand.
TAATTAGGAACAAAATCCAGCTAGAAATAGTGTCAGTTATATAGGAATGGAGTGAGTAATACATACTATCTCCATTCCAATTTAATTGTCTAGAGAGAGAAGAAACACACATATTAAGGAGTATAACTAATTTTGTTAATTTTCAGGAAAATATTTTTTGTTTTCTTATTTCACCATTTATAATGCATTTTATCTTTCCTCATTTATTGTTCATGCAAGAGCATTTCTCAGAAAAACATCATTTAATTCTCTCTTGAAACTCTAAGTAGACAGATATATATAAACAATTTTTTTATTCAAAGTGAATAGTTAATAAGGAACGAAGGTAGTACAATTTAAACCTAGGTTTGAAATTTCAGTCGCGGTAACGATGATGTTTGTGTTGTGGTTCTTCGTTTGGAAAAAATTGTGAATAAATATGTTTGTCACAGGAAAAATTACGGCTGTGTTGTTGTTTCAAAACCTCCATAATCTTGATGTTGTGGCCAAAATCGCTATGACAAAGCTAATTGATATCTATATATAATGTACACTTTATTTTGTTTAAAGGTGGCAATATGGGTCGGCAGAGTGGACCGACCCGATCCGTTATTAAAAAGAAGAATCATGAGAGGAAAAGCTCATGATTAAACACATTAAGAGAAAAACAAAAAAGAGCAAACAAAAAGAGGCCACAAAGCAGGAGGCACATAGCCAATCGAAGCAGATCAGAGTAGATTGAAAGAAGGGAATGGTTTTGGGGTTGTCGCTGGTTGCGGTTTTTGTGGAGTGGGTCGATTGGTTTTTAGAGTTGAAGTTGGCTGGACGGTGGTTTGATTTTTGAGTTTCTAGGTTTGGATTTGAAAGTTGGGGTTGGAGCTGCGTTGGGGTTTTTGTGGTTTGATGATGAATGTAGTTGAAGGCGAGAGACGGGGGATGTGAGTTCTGGGCGGAGATGAGGGTGTTGGGTTTGGGTTTGCACCGATTGTGTTGATGTTGCCTGGAATAATGGTGGAAAAGTGGCTGAGTGTGAGTTATTTTGAGATTTCTGAATTTCTGGTTTGATATGGTGATGAAGATGAAGATTACCTGGGATGAGGGATTAAGGGAGAGGAGGTTCCATGAATTTTTGGACAATGTGTTGGTTTTTTGAGTGATTTAGTTGAGTGATTAAGGTTTTTTTTTATTTTAATTTTGGTTTTTAATTAATAATTTTAAATTAATTTAATTATTAATTATATATTTGGAAATTAAAATTTTTATTTAAAAATGACGTGGATAATACCACGTCAGCTCTAGCTTGCCACTAGGCATGCTCGCTGGAGCTCCGACCTCCGGCGAAGACTAATACACCAAAACTCATGCAAGTTTAGGGAGATATAGCTTAATATTTTCTGGGGAGAGACTAATTTCAAAACTCGCTACAAAGATGAAGACTAATTTGACAATTAACCCTAAAAGAATTAATAACACATCAGAAATTTTAATTTAATTAACAAAAATAAAACAAATTAACAAAACTAACTCTAATCTAATTAACCCAAATTCTTGCCGCTTACTTATTACTTAGACGAGTGGGCTATCGTCTCCGGCTAATGTAAGACCCTCAAATTATTAAATAAATTATTATGAATTTAGTATATTATTATTACGATAATATACATATTTGCTTGATCATTGCCTATTTGTCGTGAATTGAGTGTTGTTCATTTAGTTATTTGTTGTTAAGAATTATGCGGAGGTTCAATGCATGATATATGAATTTCTTATGAGTAAGATCATCATAATTGATGGTGATGTTGGCTTGTTGTTGATTAGGTATTGAAAACCAGCAAAGGTTTCATTTCTGTAGTTAGACAGTTGTCGTTAAAACAGCAGAAATGAACATTTATTAGTATTAGACTTAGAATAATTATTTAATTAATTATATAAGTCATTAAAATAAAAATAAAATTTAAATAACTCTATTTATTTTATAAATTTTCGAGATTGATGACTAGGAGAGAGAAAAGTGGGTTAGAAGATTTAATTTGGATTTGTTTAGGGGTTTTTATATAAATCTAGATCAAATCTTTTAAAAATTAAAAAGGAGTAAAATTGAAATAAATTGATATTAGGTCTGATATGAATTAAAATAATTATTATTAATAAAAATAAATAAATCCTTGACTAATATGTATTTATTTTAACTAAATGTTAAAATAAGTAATGTAGAAACTGTATCTTGAAGATATTTGTTTAAAAATTAAAAGATGAGTTGTAAAAATATTAGAAAATCATATGAAAATGATTATAAATATTTTATAAGTTATTAAATATTTAATTTCGGAATTTTTATATTTTTTTATATTAATTAATTAATTAAACCTAAAATTGCTTGTTAACTAAGGAAATTAAGCTATTTTGGTTTCAAATTTTTAGAGAGGCTTCTAAATTAGGAGTAATATCATTACATTTATTGTTGATAATTTTTTATATGATATAAATTTAAAATAGTTAATTTAGGAATTTTCAGAAAGAAAATCTATTGAGATTTTATCGAAAAAATAGAATAAGGGGAAAATATTGAACCATGACTTAGGGAAGAAGCAAAAAGGGGTGAATTCAGAATATTTTCTCTTCTTAGAGAGTGTGTGGCCGAAATTTAGGAGGCCTAGGGTTAGGTTAAGATTTTTCTTATAAATAGGACCTTCAGTGTGTGGAAAAGTCAGAAACCCTGAAGCTGCTTACACTCTACCTGGAAAATTACACTTGAGAGACATCAAACTCAAGTGCCCCTTTGATTAGTGTTGGCTGAACCCCTCTTCTCTTCCCCTTGTCGATCAAGCTTGACCTCTTTCCTTCTTTCAAGTTGAAGTTCCATCGCATGTACTATTATTTTAGGAGGTAAGAGTAGCTTCTTAATTAGTGCGTCCGTCTGCCTGTTTTCTATTTTCTTGCATGTACTTGAGATGAAGGTGGTGTTATGGCGTTGGTTGTTTACTTGAATTTGCCATGTTGTTGTATTATTGTTTTATGACATGTTTTAAGTGTTGAATATACCTTAAATATGTCGTATTTGATCTTGTCGTATGAATTGAGAACAACATGTTGGGGAAAAATTGTTGGAGGGACTAATCTTTGTTCGTTGGAACGTTGATTATATTGTTGTTGATTTTAAGTGGCCGTGTGACGAACTTTGTTGTTGACTAACCCTAATTTGAATTTTGGGATATGAACATATTTGAATTGTTGATAAGTTGTTTATTTTCTATCCTTTAAATTAAATTGTGAAGTTTGTTGCTAAGTGATAGAGATAGAAATTTTAATGTTGTTATCTTCTTGTTGTTATCTTAAGATGAATTTAAAAGTTGTTAGCTTGTCTTGAGATTCATATTCAAAATTTGATATCTTATCTTGATTTTGAATTCGAGTTTTGGTTGTTTTGTTTTTCGGAGCTAACCCTTAATGTTTGCTACTTGTCTATGTGGGCGCTTAACACTTTAGTGGATGAGTCTTAAGTGGTGAGGTCTGATTTTCTTGGAAACAAGGAGTTAGGCGACGTCTAGGGCTAGACGACGAGGCTTAGGAGCGGCGAAGAAGGAAAGCTTGCAAAACGAACGTTTTTAAATAGTTTTTATTTTTAAACCGTGAATTATATATCGTCGAGTGTCGTTATTGTTTTGAATATTACGCTATCGGTTTTTATCTTAGCTATTATTTGAGGTATTGTTATTATGCGATAAATGATGAATTATTTTTTGAATATTATTAATCATAAGAGTTTTGAAAATCAAACGATTAAATGAATTTAAATTTTGATAGTTGATAAATATAAAAGTAATCAACGGATTTTGAACTTAACGAATAATCGAATCGTTTGGAAAAGATTTGAAAATGTTATCGAAAAACCTCATTTGAGTTCAAGTAAGAACTCGGGTCGTTTTGTCTAGGTAAGGAGTGCTTTCAATGAGGCATTGTGCCCGACCAACTTACCTGGGAACTTCTCGGGCCATTGCTTGGGTGACGATGGGCCTTTTGTGTTTCGAAATTTATCACCTCCTTGAAGAAAAAACCCGAGTTAGTCCCCATATTTGTTGGGTTACTAATGTGATTCCCAGTTGAGAAATTGGGGCGTTATAGCTAACCGATAGGCATGTGCGATGATAAGCCCAAAAACAAAATAAGAGCACACCGTGGAAAAAATAAGCATGCTTTCGTCATACAATTGCATTCCTTTCCAAAGTAGATCGTAAATCCCTCACGGGATGACCACAGGTTTTACCTTTCTTTCGCCTTCCCACACAAATTCTATTCAAAAAGCAAGGTTATTTTTTTTCTATGCAATGTGTGACATAGGTATGGAGTCAAAGCAGTGCTATGAAGGCTTCATTCACAGAGCTAGGAGATCGATGCCTTAAGCATACTTTCTCTGTCTCCAAGTTCGTACTTTCTTTTCTATCCAATCAAAGCACTTTGACTCTAACTAGAACTAGGATATATATATATATATATATATATATATATATATATATTGTGAATATGAATAACCCTTTTGCTTATCTTTGCTTGCGCTAGCAGGATATAAGTATGAATTTGAATCTCCCTCGATCATTTTCTTTTTCATGTCCACGTGTCCGGGAAGTCAGGCACTAGTCTCATATTCACTAGTTTAGAGCACTGGATCTCTCATTTAGGCCTCTTGGACAAGACTTTTTGTCTCCCAGCATCTCTATACCCCCCCTCCAAATTAACTCCAATTCTAAATCACCTATTCAGAAACTTTCCTAATTCCCAATCTAGAAAAAAAGAATATCAATTTGACAATATGTTTAAATCACTTCTCTCATTAGATTCTCAAACAAAATTTTATCATCTAAGACCAAATCAAAATTGGAGAGGAGTGTTGCTTTCATCAATGCTGTAATGAGGACCGATGGACATCGCATGAAGAACTTATATGATGCATAAATTGGAAACTCAGATCACCAACATCGTGGCCTCCGTACCCAGCAAATCATCCTGACCATCATAGAAACTCATATCGCGCCTCTTCTTAACCTAGATCGTGCCTCCATCAACCAAGATCACGCCTCCCTCAACCAATATTCGCGGTGGTCAAGCATGCTTGGGAATAATGAGATGACGACAAGCTGGTTTCCTCGTTCTTGATCTCTCTCTCTCTCTCTCTCTCTCATCTCCGTTTCCTTTCCTTTAAGTCCTCATCTCGACCTCTCTCCTCGATAATGGCAGATACCTGGACGAGAACCAACAAACTATGGTAAGTTGGCTTCCATGGCAGCAGGTGGGAATCATTTTTCCTTCATCTCGGTCAGGTTCGGTTATGTAAAGGACAAGATAAAGATGGTCAAGTTCGGTTCTGTAAAAGGTACGGTCAGATACCTTTTGACCCAATCAGAGCTAGAGACAAAGGTGAGCGAGAGAGAAAGAGAGAGGGACATGTAGCCATTGAAGAAGAATGAAAAAGGCTTTTGTGTTTCTGAGTCCGAATAAGATGAAGAAGAAGATGAGTTGAGGGATGGAGGAGGAAGAAGATATAGGGAAGAGTAAGGGTATGTGTTTCTAGGTTATTGATTGGGAGTTTTGTGTGATTTAAGGAATTTTTGTGATTTGGGGTTAATTTGGGTTTGTTAATTAAAAATGGTTAATTTTGTATATTTTTTTATTTTGGCAATTTAATTTAAATTTCTGATGTGTTAATTTTTTATTTTTCTTAAACCCACATTTTTTTATTGGCAAATGTTAGTGGTTAGTTGTTAGTAATTACAAGTGCTCATCCACGTAAGCGTCATTAGCACAATCATCATGCCAAATCATCACTCGCCGAAGCTCCAAGATCCAGTGAGGACTTGCTCCAGATGTTTTACATAATAGAGGACCTTTTTCAAAAAATATTTTGGGCAAGGGACCTAGTTCAGACGGCGAGACAAAGATAAGGACTAATTTGAGGGTTAACCCTAAAGTTTAAAAAATAATAATAAGGCCTAAAACATTAAAAATTAAAACTAAAGATTAAGCTCAATGCCAAATTAGACTCATATTATTTTATTTTCCTCAAGTTGAATTAAATGAATCAACTTGGGTCCAATTTCTTCAAAATCTTAGCTTCATTTCTTCAAACTTGCCAATTATCAATAATGAGATGAGAATTGTTATTCAGACTCTCCCACAGCTATTTGAACTCCTAAAAAAGTGAAAAAATAATAAAATACCCTTAATGGAAAAAAAATATATAAAAATCCGCATTCCTCATCCTCACATTCTCTCTCCTATCTCCTTACTTCTTTCCTCTTTCTTCCACCCACAACCACTGTCGCCCCCACCGCCGCCACCACTACCACCACCACCACCACAACCACAACCTCCATCTTCTGTCGTTATTGAAATTTTCCAACTTCAGGGAGTTGTTTCTGTCGTTTTTAATTTTTTTTCTGCAAATAAACGCACTTTAGAAGTGTGTTACGCACGCACTTTAAAAGTGCGTCACTCACACACTTTAAAAGTGCACGCACTGTAAAAGTGCGAAGTAAACGCACTTTTAAAGGTCGAATTGCTGCAAATTTGTACATAACTGATGTCCAATGATTTTTATAAATTATGAGACTCCACAGTAAATCAAGATAGAATATTTGGTGATTTATGGTGACATTTTTTTTTTTGAAATTCAAAATAAAATATCAGATGAAGGAATTTGGCTAAATTACACAAGTCTTACTAAGGTACGGTCGCTTGATTTTTCTCTTTAACTTTGTAGTTGGTCGACTTCGCATCTGAGACAAAAAATTGTCCAATTTTCCAAACCGCACAGCTTCTGATTCTAAAGTGACTACTAGAAGTTGTAGGAATTTGGAGATTCTGACTGCATATTTGAGCTCAGAATGGTCTCATTACCTTAACCAAGAAGTGTCCGTCCCAAATTCATTCCAGAAATTAAACTAAAAAAAAAATTGTGTGTTCTGCTCGCACTGTGAAAGTGCGTTTTGGTCGCACATTCAAATTAAAGTGCGAGCGAAAAAAAATTATAAAGTGGTTTTTCGAATTTTACGAATTTAACAGGGTCCAAATAACTATCGGGGAGTCTGAATAAAAATTCCCTAATGAGATTCTTTTTTTTTGTTCTTGCTCTCGTCTTCAATTGGGCTGTGTTGCTTGATTCTCATCAAAGCTTATCAAACCAATTACAATATTGAGTATGTTGGACTTTGTAGTCTGTGTTATAAAAAAAAAGTGTTGCTAAATAGTATATATTTCTCACTTATCAATTCTATCAAAGCTAGTAAATATTGATTATTAATATAGGCTTAATTGCACTTTGGGTCCCCCAACTTTGATCTTCCTGCGAAAATCGCCCCCAAATTTTAAAATTAGTAAAAGTCATCCCTAACGTTTACACCCGGTTGCAAAATTGGTTTTCCGTCCAATTCCATCCACAATTTAACGAATTCTGGGATAAAAATAATTAAAAAATAAGAAAATAAAACAAAAACCTAAAATTCATCCTTCTTCTATCCTTTTGCTGGAAATCTTTTTTTTTTTCTGGGTTAATTGCATGTTGGAGAGAGAGGTTGAAGAAGAAGAACCCATATCACACCAATAACAATTGCAACTCTGTCACCCAAGCTAGGACCAACTACTACATCAATTGCAACTCCTTCACTCAAATGGCTCAATTTCCCACCCACCCCTTCATCAACACGATCCACATCTCACCACTACCTACACTTCTTGCCTGATCCATCTCACCAATAACAATTTCTTCCACTCAATATGGCCAAACCTGAAAAGAAATTCCTAAAGTACACGCATTCCACAGTGACAAACCCAGAAAATAGAAGGAAAACAAAATTAATTATTTATAGTTGTTCTATCCAAGAACATACAATAGAGGTACAGTACCCAAAGTGTAAGGAAAGTGATATGAATGCTTAGAGAGTGAAGTTCTAACCGCTAAAGAGAGAAAAGAGTAACTGAATTTCAATCTTGTTATTTCACAAATGGGCCAAGAGTCCCTTACAATTGGTAATCGTCCCCTATTTATAGGTGGGGGAGTTGGGCCAAGCGCCTCTAAATAATCCTAATGGGCCAGTTGGACCTCCGAGACAAAGGCCCAAGTCCCTGATGCACTCCTCGCCTTAAGCCAGCGTCCCTGGGCGAGGGACCCTAGGGTCTCGTCTAGTCCACAAGACACCGAGCTTGAAGCATGAGAGTTAAGTGTGTATTTAAACAAAAGAGACAAGGCGATGGACGTAAGAAACTAACTAACGCTAAACGTAAGGCACGAAAGTAAAGAACAATGACCAACATGGCTTGGTAATCTAAGGCCTAAAAATTTGAAATTTCGAACGCCTCGTCGTGTTCCCTTGGCAGCTTGAGTCTACAAGCCAGCTTGTGGCGATGACACGTGATTTGCCCGCCCCGTCGTGGCCACGCACGCGTCTTGCACCTTGAGACCTTGATGCTTTTGGGCCTACGACACGTGGCAGCCTAGGTCTGCAAAATCTCAACTGCTTCCCTGAAACGTCCCTTCGAATCATGGTTGAGCCTGACAATTTAAATTTAAACCAATCAGCTTCAACCGTTGTACCTTATCATTTAATGCGTCCTCTCCATTCCCCAAAATCCTGCAACTGCCATCATATCATTTCCTGACGTCATGGGGCACGATTCCCCACTTTTCCTCCACGTTTCACAACAACTTCCCTTAGCTTTTCTTCACACATTTCCTTCCAAACGATATTTTCCGTTTACAAAGGTGTTGTCCTACTCATTCTTCTAATCCTTTCACGATTACAATCTTGCTTCCCGTCTTGCGCGAACCCTTTCCACAGTTCATTGCTTTAGCTTTTGCGACTTCCTGCGCATCGCCTTTCTTCCGGCGAACCTTCACAGCATCAGAGTAACCTTCACTTCTTGCACCCTTTTCATAATGACGCCAAAGCGCCAAACCAGAAACCTCTTGACAACCTCATGAGTTACGGCGTGTGCACAACCGCCGAACGTCCTTGGCTCCGTCCCCACGACAACCACGTGGGTGTTCCCCACTTCTTCTATGTGCATGGATACATGTTCACCAGTTTGGGAATTAGGTTTCCCTTTTCCCCCTTCATATGCTCAGTGCTTCACAGCATCAATGTCGCTCCTAGCCAACTTCACCCCAACAGTTGGGCTTTCCTACGATGCTTTGAAATCCTTTGCGACGTGATTCAGCAAGAACCTGAACCCTCCCACTTCTTTTATTTCTATCGCGTGTCCGCCCAGCCGTCGCCGCCACGTAATTGGGTTTCCCTGGAAGCCAGACCCGGGCCTCAGCGCTTCAACCCTTTTTTGCCCAGCATTGCTGTCGATTTGGCTCGAAAGTTCTTCAGGGTCATAGTGTCCCACGAGTATCCCGAGGTTTTTACCCATAGGGACGACATCGCATGATTTCCCCTCTACTGGACCCAGGAAGTGCGCCAAGTAATTGACCCACCCGAGGACTCCCTGACCCCTGAGGACAAAACTGTCATCAGCTTCCTGGCTAGACTCCCGGTTTTGGACTGCACTCGTGTAATCGGTAAATCTTTTCTCACTACATACTCTGTCTTTCCCGCTTTCTGGTAGCTTACCCTTGCCGCTCTTTGCTTCAGGAAAAATACGCCAAGTCAGCGAGGACCTTCTGACCGCCTTTGGGAAGAAAGGAAACGTCTCGTCCCCCCCCCCCCCCCGAGTCAACCTGAAGGGCGACAAAAAGTCCCTGTTAAAAGTGAGTGGGAAGAGGCCTCTCTGCGAGGAGACTTCTCGCCCGTCCCCAAACAAACCACACTTTGCGGCCGCTACATCATCTTCCGGCGGGGAAAGAACTCCTGTCATCTCTGCAGCTTTTCGCGGGCCTGAGGAGACTCCCAAGCCGAACCAGCTCGGCGAGCCTTTACTGGCGACTCCGGTTTCCTCGCCTCGCGCCCGAGGTGATTCCGTCGACAAGCCTGCCCTTAGTGCGGAAGTTATCCTACCGCCTTCTGGTCAAAACTCAATGCCATCTGCTAGTGCTTCACCGCCCAATCATAGCCCCGCCCCGCCCCAGGGCTTTGTAAATCTAGAGCCTTCAGATTGCGAGGATGGACGAAGTGGTCAAGCAGCAAGGCTTGGACATGATTTCAGAAGGTGCATTGGCGATGGCGTTCCACGCTTTTCATCATTATAAGCGGTCCGCCCAGGGTGCCGAGGTGTTGCGATCAGAGGCGGCGCGCCTCCGCGCCCTCAACGCTGGATTTGTTGAGGAGCGTAAGGCGTTCGTCGCCCAATTAAACGCCAAGGAGACCTCGTTTTCCAAAGAGTTGGCCGAACAAACTAGTCGTGCTGAAGTCAGCCTGGAGTTCCGAGACAGAAGAATCTCTGATTTGGAGAAGGCCCTTGCGAAACGCCGCTGCTTCCGCCGTTTTTTAGCGCAGCCGTGGCTTTTTCCTCGCCAAAGCCCAAGTTCAGCACCTCTATCCCCAGATAGATCTTCACCAAATGGGGGCGTTCAAAAAGGTTACGCCCACAGGGTTGGTTGGAATCGACGATCCTCCAGGCTTCATCGCCGAGCGTTTCCTGACCGAAGAAGATGTAGAGCAAACTGAAAAATGCTAGCGATTCTTAGGTCAACTTTGTACTTAATGATTGATTTCCCTGTTGTTTTTAAATGAGAACACCAAATTCTTTTTGTGTTCTATGTTTATTCTATTTTCTCTTGAAAATCCAATCAAGCTTATGCTGACGCTATTCTTGTCACGAACTTCAGGTATAAGCTTCCCGCCATGAAGGCTCTGGGCTGTAAATCATGCGAGTTGTTTTCCCCAAAGAATCCTGACGTTTGCTTAAGTGCTTCTCTCCAAATTCCAACGGTTATCGTTGACCACCGGCCATGAATACTTAAGCCTTTATTGCGAGTCGCATCCTTTTCAAGGAAAACTCCTCGAGAAACTGCTTCAGCAATAAATTCCGGAGACTGAACTGGGCTTATAAATAGTTACTAAAGCATAATAATCCTCACATCAAATTTGCTTCTTAAATCAACGTTGCAATGGCATCCTACATAGCCCTCATCGGAGAACTAAGGACGAAAGCCTTTGATGAAGACATTTTTACCAATATTAGGCATTCAGAGGATCCTAGCATCTACCAGCTGATCAATCAACTACTGGGGATGGATCTGAGTCTAGAGATGGACAGCATCCTCAGGTGGTTCCTCGGCTTCGTGGAGGAACTGCAGGATCTCTTCCAGCGGGAGCTGGATAATTACGCCGAGATATATGCGGTGGAGGCTTCTCTGGAGGCCATAGAGAAGAGTTCTGAGAAGCAGGAGGTTCGTCGGAACCTGGCCCGACTGGAGTACAAACAGCACTGCCTGAAACTTGAGAAAAGGGATTTTCGTCGTCAATGTAGGCTTATAAGGAGAAATCCTCCATTTTAAAATGTAATGCAATGATATTAATAAAAGTTTTGTTTCCTGAATGATTTAGATATGTGCCAACATGAATGTGTTAAGCAAGCAAGCAACGAATTAGTAAAATGATGCGGAGCAAATAAATGAATAATTAAATAAGCGAAGGATAGATAAGTGGGCGAGGCGGGCGGCCCGCTACTTATCTCGTCTTCCGTTGTTCGACGCTTAGCACGTGTTTTCAGTGCTGGACTCCGAGTTTTGCGTGAGTAATTTTTCGAGAGTGTGTTGCGTATAACTAGGACTTCCGCTCGGTATTTGACCGAGGCTTTTGTTCACACGCATATTTCCCGTAAGAGCAGGTGTGGCCTCGCCAGCCTTATTAGGTGGGGACTTACAGTTGCTCGGGGCCCAATGGCCATATGAGTTTACCCGAGACTTTTTGCCTAGTTAAAAATGCTTCCCGCGTTTTCAGGAAGACTCGACTCGCCCATATATCGGGAAGGTTCTTTGGATAAAGAGCTTATTCGCGCACGCCGCCAACGGGTGGCGACGGGAAGCTCATCCGCACACGACGCCTGCAGGGGCTACGGTCAGCGCCGGACTTTCCGGAGCGATCCCGAGACATCAAGGTCGTGTTGGGATCGCCACCTTCAGGGAATTTTTCCCACCAGGCTGCCGTCTCGGTCTTAATAGTTAGGAGTATTGCTGAGAATATCCTTTTTGTATTTGATTTGCATAAATTTTTACATCGAGGGATGCCTCGTTAAAAAACTCCCGTGTCGGAGAAAAATAGTGCATCTTTATTTTCAGTCCTAGCTTTTTGGTTGTTTCCTTGGTCAGAGTATCACACCCAGTATTCCAACCTCGTCGCCCTGCTTGACCCCCTTGTCATAAAAAGGAATCCATCCTTGTTCATCTTCCCACTCGGCGTGCCGGGCTGACTTCATTGGCCTCTTACTCCCATCCACTAGCTGCTCGCATTTCCTCTTATTCTGACGACTCTGCCACTGTTTATCCTTTCCTCCAGCCTTCCGAGAGGGCCTGTTAAATGTGGGCAGCCCCCTGGAAGTGGCTCCTTTTTGCTCCCAACTAAAGAGGTCGACGTTGTCCCCTACCAGCTCACTTAGGCGTCGCTCCTGCTCAATGGTGAGCCTGGGCTCAATCGCCAATATGCCTCTACTGGTTGCATTCATGTCCCGGCTCTCGCCATACCACTCACTATCTGTTCGAGTAATGGATCCGCTCTCCCTCGCCTCTCGGGGTTCCTCGTCCTGACTTCTCCCTTTCCTCGTCCCATTCACCTGCTTGCCGACCCGCCCTCTTTGTTCGCCCGCGTCGCCCTGGCTCTGTGTTGCTAGATGTAGATGTCCTTGCTCGCCTTCGACTACCTCAATTTCATGGCACCTGTGTCCGTCGCCAACTCCCATCCTACCGTACAAGTTAAGGCAATGGTTGTAGCATTTCCTTGCCCCCTTTTGGTCTACCGTTATTTTCCCTACCCTTCCGCAGAGTAGCGGATACTTTACCGCAAGGTGAGCCGTGGATATCACTGCATGGAGGCCATTTAAAGTATTTCGTCCTATAATGACGTTATATACTGCCACAACCTGTAGGACCAGATATCTTATCCTCAAAAGCTCGGCGTCCTCGCCCACTCCAAAAACTGTGTCCAACTCCACACAGCCGCGTACCTGAACTTGCTTTCCCGAGAAACCTACCAGGTGTCCTGTGTATGGCTTTAAATCCTTGTCCGTCAGTCCCAACTGCTCGAATGCGTCCCCGTCTATTATATCCGCTGAGCTGCCTTGGTCCAGGAGCACCCTTTGCACATTGAAACCTTTAATTCTCACCATTACCACCAACGGGTCATTTATATGGGCCTTGATTCCCTCAAAATCTGCGGACGATACTACTATGTCTGGGTGTTGGCACCCAAATGGGGCTTGATACTCTTGCACCGATGCTGTTAACCCTTCTTGCTTTCGTGCTGCTGTCGATACGCCGTCGCCACCCTCAAAACCCCCAGCAATCGTGTTAGCCGTTTCAACCGTCCCTTTGCCCTCGTTGCTGTCAGTTTCCTCAGCCTCCTTCCTCCTCGCCGCACGTGGTTGTCTCGCCTTGATTAGCTGCCTGATTTGACCCTTCAGCGTGAAACAGTCAGTGGTGGTATGGCCTTCCAAGTTGTGGTACTCACACCACTTGGGCTGATCCTTCGCCACGTGCCCTGGATCCATTCTGCACTCGCCTTCCCTGTCCATGTCCTCAATCCCTGCTTCCAAAAGTAATTTTGTCAACTCCTTACTCGAGCGCCCCTTCGGTCTTATTCGCCGGCTCGTTTCAGCTGTTCGCCGAGAGTGCTGGTACCCTACGTTTTTTCTTCCTGAACTGGATAGCCCTCCCTTGTTTTTCTTAACAAATCGGCCAGCTTCCTTGACCCTCTGCTCGTGACTCGCTTCCTCATCCTGTATCCGTTTCCTCGCCAGCGACACCTTCGCTGCCCTCTCGTGCCTCCTCTTGTGCGCCTCGATTTCCTCTTCTAGGATGTAGTCTTGCGCTCGGGCGCGACTTCCGTCATTGAGCATGCTAGCTCCCTACTCAGTTCGCAGCTAAACTTTCCCCGGGACAGACCGCCTTTGAAAGCGCGCACACACACGCGTGGCTCCAATTCTTCGAACCTCGCGGACGTGGCACTATATCGCTTCATATACTGTTTCAAGGTTTCACGCTCCCCCTGCCGAATATCAAAAAGATCTTCGATCGCTCTCGCGGAGAAATGGTCGAGGAATTTTGATGAGAGGTCGCGGAACCTGGCTAGGGATTCCTGAGGCAAAGCCATAAACCAGTCCATAGCTGCACCTCGGAATGTGGATTGAAGTATTCTACACTTTACCGCGTCGGAAACCGCGCTCATCGCCATCTTCGCATTGAAACGAAGCAGATGATCCCTCGGATCGGTTTTCCCATCATACGCTTCCAACACGAGGTTTGTCATACCGTCCGGTACGGTCACCTCTCGTACTGCCGCCGAGAAAAGTTTAACCTCGGCAGCTGCCTCAGCTTCCTCCTTCTCTTGATTCCACTGCCGAAGGTGATAGTACCTCAATTGCTCCTGCAGACACTCATTTTGCAATCTTAAGTCGCCACTCAGAGCACAGCGTGCTTCTGCACGGCGATGTCTATCTAACCTTGCGGTGCGCGGGGAAGAAACGTAGCTTCGTTTCGATTCCTTGCTACGTCGTTGGCGAGACGGCTCCATCAGGCTCCGTTGATGAACCGAGAATTCAACCAAAAGTCTTCGAATCGCAGAAAATATCACAGAAAATCGAACTTCTCGAAATCAAATTGCAATCACGCGGGAACCAAGTCACGATCCACAAAGAAAACTGAAGAAAAATCGCACAGAAAAACGAGCTTCACTCAATTGAATCACGATCCACGTAGTCCGGGAATCGAAATCTACCGATCCCCACAGACGGCGCCAAATGTTCTATCCAAGAACATACAATAGGGGTACAGTACCCAAAGTGTGAGGAAAGTGATATGAATGCTTAGAGAGTGAAGTTCTAACCGCTAAAGAGAGAAAAGAGTAACTGAATTTCAATCTTGTTATTTCACAAATGGGTCAAGAGTCCCTTACAATTGGTAACCGTCCCCTATTTATAGGTGGGGGAGTTGGGCCTAGCGCCTCTAAATCATCCCAATGGGCCAGTTGGGCCTCCGGGACAAAGGCCCAAGTCTCTGATTCACTCCTCGCCTTAAGCCAGCGTCCCTGGGCGAGGGACCCTGGGGTCTCACCCAGTCCAATAGTTGATGAACAATGTGATCAAATGGAAGGTACAAAATTCAAATCTCTCAACGACTTATTTCATGGTTTGAGATAAACACATTCAGACAATGTAACTAACACCTCTCCCTCTCTCCCAACCACCAACACCACAACCACTACCCAAAAACCACCGCCTCCTCCTCCGCCAGCAGAGTCAGAGACGATATAAAACCAGAGGATGATGGTGATGGCGGCGAACACAGTGGCTGCGCGTAAACGTGGTGGTGTGCAGAGGTTCAGATATGAGATAGGTAATGAACGAGTGGTGGTGATGGGTAGATCGGGAAAGGGTGAGCGGCGGCGGCGCTAAAACCAGCAAGGAGAGGTTCATATCAAGAAAGGGCAGATCTGAGGAGAAGCGGTTGCAGGCAAACGTGGCGGTGTGTAGAGGTTGAGATCGGAGAGCAAGAACGAGTGGTGGTGATGATGTGATTTGTGGAAGTGAGAGGAGTGATCCATGGTACGACAGTGCTGGTACGACGGTGGTGGCTTGCAGTTGAAGTGCAGAGGTTATGGTGGAAAGGTGAAAAAGAAAAGGGTGTTAATTAAGATGATGAAGATGAAGGAAAAATGGGATGAAGATGATAAATTTCTGGGTTTTTAATATGAAGATGATGATTGTTTCAGAGACTAAATTTTTTAATTAATTTTTTGAGGAATATTCCTTTAGTTTTTGGATGGAATTGGACGAAAAACCAATTTTTCAACCGGTTGTAAACATTAGAGACATTTTTTTGCTAATTTTAAAGTTTAGGGACGATTTTTGCAGGAAGGCCAAAGTTGGGGGACCAAAAGTGCTAATTAAGCCATTAATATATGTATTACATTTATGCAAGGTTTTGATGTCAACTGCAAATAAGTTTTCTCATATACCACATTCACCTAATTCTTTCAAGATTGTTGCATCAACCATTCACTTTAAAGTAATCTAATTTGAGGAAGATGGAGACCACTTGCTCCTACTGCTAGCCGAGAAGCAAGGCCATGTAAAGGGCTTTTGTAGAAGACTAGAACGATATAGCACTTGAAACTTATTCCATCTAAACTCTAGCAATTTGACCATAGATTACCCAAATTTCGTTTAAAAGGTCCTCATGAAGTTGCAATAGTCTGTTATGAATTCAATCTAGGAGATACTTTCATGGAAATAGCTTAGATCTATTCCTATAATAAGGATCACATATATAGCTCTAGCGTGATGGCCTCAAGACACTTAATATGAAGGAAGTTTTCCCTTTGTGACTCATCTAGGACAAAAGTAATAAAAGTTGATTGTATCCTTGTTATCAGATTCTCCACTTATAAAATGACACTTGTATATTAAAATGCCTTTCATTAAAAACCTAATGCTTACCACCAGATGCACACATCAGTTTACACAATATAGTTCAATGCTTCTAGTTTAGGCAGAAGTGTTAGGTTCGAGTCTCTCTGAATCCAATCTCATTAAATACTTAGTAGAGAAAATTTTGTTGCTCAAGTCCTTCTCAACTCAAACATAATTGTCTCATTTAAAGAGGAGTACATGTGATTTTTTTTAAAAAAAAATAATGTTCTTTTTTGTTCAAATATTGACATGTGATTATTTGAATCGGTAATTTCATGACCTGCATTTAAAAAAACTGAATATAAGTTTTGTCCTAAAAGTAATCATATACTCATCTTTGAACTAAATCAGCATTAGAAGGAATTAAAAAAATGTTATTTGAAGGTGTGCATAGCAAAATCTATATCTTGTGATACCTTAATATTTTGACCGTGTAAAAACTAAAATTTGTAAGGTGAAGTCACACGCATAGATTTTCATATATATTGTCTAACATGCCCCTCACACAATGTCATTGCCCTTAATGTGACAGCATTGTGCCTCAATTAATAATGATATTACACATTCTTTATTTAATGTTTTAGCATGACTATAATTAAAAAATAGATGAAATATATTTAAAGTTTTAGCATTTGCATGCAAACACAAATTTATTATTGCAAAATAATTTTTTTTGTTAATTTTATCCTTGCAGTAGGATATGTCTTCTTTTTTTTTTGAAAGTTTTGTAGGAGGATATGTCAATGAGCTGATGATTATAAAAAGTTCAAAAAAAAATTTACATCCTATTTTAAGTGGAAAAAGTGTAAAGGAGAAAAAAGATATGTGAAATTACAGAAAAGAAATTTCTATAAAAGTTTGTAATTATATATTTTTAAATGAGAAGAAATCGAGGAATAATTGAGCAGAGATTTGTCCCTAACCACTAGGGATGCAACCCTATCAGCTTCCGTGGCTTCCACATTTTCCTCATAAATTTATTGTTACTATTGATTACTATTTTATTTTATTCAGTATATTAATTTTTTCAATCCTTCAATTTAATTTGTGAGAGAGAATGAGACTTTGGTCCTTCTCACAAACTAACACACATATAAATACACCAACAGTACATAACTATATATAAGAAGACACCAATTATGACTTTGCTTTGCCCTGTGTCTTTGATTGCACTTTTCATACTCCAAAAGGATTGAAGAAGCCAAAAACACTGCCTCTCCAAAATTCTTATTTGAGGTTAGTCTTCAACTCTTACTATTGCTTGTTCTTAATGAATTTTGCTTTTTAATCTTCTGGCAGCTTCTGTGCTTCATGAAAATGAATGAAGATTTGTACATATTTCAGTCAATTTCACATACCCTGTTGCAATTCCTGTGCATGTTTTTCAATCTGTCTCCCTCCATTTGCTTTGGTTGTTTTCTGGGATAAAAGCAAAAATGGAAATGAAATCTCTTGGCAGTGCAAACCACTGTTTTTCAGAAGCAGGGTCACATTTCATGTTTTTCCTTTTTCATCTTTTCCTATAATTTCTTTGCTTTGGTGATATGTGTATGATGCATTATTGTAAAGCTGAATGAGAAAGTGAATGCGACCCAATTTAGTAAGCAATTCTAATGTCATGATTGACATTGCCAAAAGCCTAATAATTCACATATCATACTGCAGCTCCATGGCAGGTGGAAATTATTCAATTCAATTTTCATTCTTTGTTCTTGTATAGTCCACATGAAAAATCTTGATGGTATATCTCTACAAAATGCTAGGACAGTAGGGTCATTTTGTTGATAACAAATTGGGTTCTAGTAGTGTCAAATTTGTAAAATTAATATGCTGGTTTTTGTTTCCAACTCTGATTTTTAAACTTCCAATTATAAACACTATTTTTTCTTTCTACCCCTCTTTTTTCTATTACATCAAATTAAGTATTTCTGTAAATGCCACATAGGTTTTGGTATGTAAATAAGAAGTTAAATGCTAGATATGATTGATTGATGATTATCCCTAATGAGTCCATTTATACATAGTCTAGTTTAAATTTGACTACACAATACAACTAATCAAGTACTCAACAATAAATATTCCTAGCAAATTGAGCATGTGAATGATTAGCTAATGTATATACTCTATGATTGTTTTGTTGACAAGTATACAAGACATCTATACCAAACTTTATTCCGTGAGTTTTTTATTTTAATTATTATTGGCACATGATAATGTACGTAGCACAACTTGGCATGAAGCTATACACGAGTGCTAGTTTCTGACACAACCAATATATTACAGCTAATAGTGCTTGTTCGGTTTGCAATCCATTTAGCACATAATAAAGCAAATATTTTTTGTAAAATTGAAAAATGGGGGGCCTCTCACCGTACACTGCGGTGGCATTTGGGTCCACACTTATTGATGCTGAAATGTTTACTTAGTTACAACAGACACAAATTAGTAGCGGAATGGTGCCGCAGTTAAAAACCCCTACTAATTTTGTTATATATATCTACTAAAAATATGAGGTTGTCTTAATCGTTCATGAGAAATATTGGATTAAATAATCAATCACATTAAAAATAAGTGAGTTATAATTTATATATTATATTTATTAATTTATTTATAAAAATTTCTATTGGTTCATTGAGTTGTGGGTTATTGAGTTGTGGGTTAGTAACTCACATGAGTCATTTAAACAAAAATATATATACACATATGACTACTCTCTTGAAACCACACACCTAAGATTAGGGATGATAATAGGTCTCGGACCCATAGGGTACCTGCAAAAAATACCCACTATAGGTAGGGTAAAAACCCGCTATATGAGTATGTGGTTGGGTATGGGTAATTACCCGCAAAAAGTATTGGGTATGGGTGCGGGTATGAGTACTATAGTACCCAACCCGTCTCATACCCGCACACACATATTATTATTATTATTATTATTATTATTATTATTATTATTATTATTATTATTATTATTAACAAATTAACTTAAACTATAGCTTTTAAACTTACTTATTTTAAAAAATAGGTGAATATTTAAAGTATTCATAATCATTGCTAATTTACTCTCACTTATTTTTAAAATTAGTAAGTTAATAACCAACAATTTTAGGACCATATTATAAATCCAAAATTAAAAATTAAGTTATATCTTTCTTGCTTATTAGTTCTAAAAAAATATTCTTAGTTGAATGATTTTATTTGTTACGTAGATAATCTTTTGTATATATATTAGTGTTTTTTATTAAAAAGTTAGTTGTATTTTTTGTTTTCTATTAACAAAAACAGTGAAAAATATATTTTGGTTAGCTAAATTGCGGGTAATGGGCACGAGTACGGGCATATAGGTACCCAGAGGGTACGGGGACGGGCATTCAAATTACTACCCACGTGGGTATGAAACGGGTACGGGTAATTTTTTAAAACGCGGGTATGGAGATGAATACTATAGTACCTTACCCAGACCCTACTCATTGTCATCCTACCTAAAATAGCTATTTTGGAAGCAAAACTAGTATCAATTCAATAATTAACCTTAATTATACATATAACCTTGTCCAGTAGGTTTTTGATCCATATTGAAAATGATATGATATTGTTCTGGGAATGAACATTGAGGGAAGGTATAGTACCAAAGGGTAGAGAGATTGTGCTAGGGAGAGAGAGTAAGAGAGAGAATGCTGAATTTCATGTGTTATTTTATCAAATGAGCCAAAAAGTCCCTTACAATTGATAACTACCTCCTATTTATAGAGCTTGGGTACTACCTATTGGGCCAATTGGGCCTCCAAGATCAAGGCCCATCTGAAGTCCAGGGCCCCGCCTCAGGGCGGGATACATGCTGGGCGTTGCCCCTCTAGGGGCTCGCCCAGTCCACTAGTCCACAAGACACCGAGCTCGAGGTACGAGAGCTAAGGGTGTCTTTTAAATGCAATTGGGCCTCCGAGATCAAGGCCCATCTGAAGGCCAGGGCCCCGCCTCAGGGCGGGATACATGCTGGGCGTTGCCCCTCTAGAGGCTCGCCCAGTCCACTAGTCCACAAGACACCGAGCTCGAGGTACGAGAGCTAAGGGTGTCTTTTAAACGCTGTTACATGTCTTATCGTACACCGGAATCTACCCACAAAAGATGCTGAGATTGTCGCCAACATGGCGTGAGCAAAAGGAAACTAGCATTTTCAGTTACCCAATCCACTGACTTAACGAGCGAACAGAGCTTGCAAGTCCACAAGTCCGCAAGGGGCGAGAACGACTACTCTGTATTGGTGATAAGTTGGAGCAGGTGTATGATCGCTCGCCGGCGGGAAAGGTGGCAGGCATGGGTCATGTGCCGATCATTCAATCATTGACTGGCGGTGACCCCGGCGAGAGACTGAACTTCGTTGTTGGTGTCAATCGTCAGGCGATGGCGTTTGATCCTTATAGTGGCGAGGCTTTCCGCGCTTTCCCTTATTTTAAAACCCTTTCAAATTTCAATCTGCCTCACGTGGCTGCCCCACGTGATGTGTTGGTTACATCAATTTCCCTCTTTCTCCGGAACCGTCACTTCACCTTTCATAACCGTCCCATCGTGCGTAGTAACTCCCCTTTGCACGCGACCCACCTCCCCAAAACCATCATGACTTCCAACTTTCCACACGCGTCCAACACGCGTCACCCTTCCAGCTTCTCCCCTTCTCCTATTAAAACCCTTCTTCCCCACTGTCATCCCTTTCCGAGACCCCTCTCACTTCCCTAATCGCTTACCAAACTCCTTCTGCCCACTTCCGCTCCGGAGCCGTCGCTTATCACCCTTTCCGCTACCCACTCTTCACATCCTACTCCGGTGAGTCCCCTTGTCCTTATCTTTACATCGCACACATACTGATCTTTTCCTTTCTTTCACTTCACTGTCTTCTAAAAATGGCTTCAAACCCTACCTCCCCTAATCACTCTTCTTCCTCCTCCGAAAGCGACCCTGACTCCACCGCTGCCGGCGGCCTCCGTTTAGAGGTTCCGGAGATCCCAGCTCACCGACTAAAAACCTACGCCACTCTGCCCCTTCCAGTCCAAGTAGCCCCCAAACACGAGGCTATAGATCAACCTTCCATCTTCCAAGACAGCGATCCCATTGTGCAATTCGTGAACTCCCTGGGTGGCTTGTCCAATGACGATGAGTTTAACGCCAAACTCAGGATCTGGGTTTGCAGTCCCGGGGATCGCCCCTGGCTTCACAAGCCAGACGGCGACGTAAAGAGATCCCATTTCTTCTTTGCGTACGAATACATGTTTAGCGAGCTTGGAATCAGGCTTCCTTTCTCGCCCTTTGTCCAAACCGTCCTCCGCGACATCAACGCGGCTCCCTGTCAACTCCACCCTAACGCCTGGGCTTTCATTCGATGTTTTGAAATCCTAAGCGCCGCTGTCGGCATCGCCCCATCCCCCACCAGTTTCTTCTACCTTTACGACGTCGACTCCAAGTCCATCAAAAACAAAGGATGGATTTCCTTGAAGGCCCGAGCCGGCCGGAAGTGTTTGCATCCTCACAAAAGTAACGCGAAGTCCTCCTTCGCACGAAAGTACTTCCGTGTGGCGGTTCATCCCGCCTACCCAGAGGCATTCACCCTCAGAGACGGTACCGCCCTCTTTCCTCTTTATTGGACGGAGAAGCCCAACGGGATCACCGATCCTTCAGAGGAATCCTTGTCCGCCAACGATAAAGCCTTTCTTGATCTCCTTGCCCCACTTCCCATCCTTGACTGCACAACAGTCCTTGAGGGCGCTGACCTCTCAAGAACTCCCAAATACTTAGGTTGCCCATAGCTCACTTTTATTATTGACATTTCCTTTCTCGACTCCTATGTTGTCACTGATCGTTTTTTTTTATTGTTACAGAAGATATGAATTTCACGAACGCCGAGCTCCTGAAGGCCCGTGAGAGGAGAATGGCTCGCTTTTCCCCAAAATTCAACACTGAGGGCGACGCGAAAAAACGGGGCGGTGCTGAGAACCAAGCCGAGAGCACCAAAGCTCCCAAGAGGAGAAGATTGACCAAAACCTCCTCCGGCGCCGGCACATCCAACCCTGGCGCTCAGCCCACCACTGCTGCTGCGCCTAAAGGCAAAAATGTCGCTGAAGCCTCCATCGCCGCAGCTACCGAGCCAACCGCCGTACCAGCTTCTACTCCTGCCTCCGCCGGTGCGACCGCTGCTGTTGCCGCTGAGTCCTCTGTTGGCGCCACAGCCGCCTCCGCCGGCGTTAACGCCACAAAAGCTGCTGCGTCTTCCGACACTCCTATTGGAGAGAAGGAAAAAGAAAATGAAACCCCAAAGTCTCCCCCTCACCAAGAGGCGCCTCCTAGCCCGCCCCCAACACGTGATGCGGGCTCCATGCCTTCCCCGCCTCATCAAGGGGAAAAATCCTGTCCTGGCGCTGCCACTACCTCTGAAGCGGCTCAAATTGAACAAGCCCCTGCTCCCGAGGTCGGTTCTTCAAGCTATTATAATATGCTCCCCAACGCCATTGAACCCTCAGAATTCTTACTTGCTGGTCTCAACCGTGACGTCATAGAAAAAGAAGTTTTGAGTCGGGGCCTGAATGATACCAAGGAGGAGACTCTTGCTTGCCTCCTACGCGCTGGGTGCATCTTTGCTCACACGTTTGAGAAGTTCAATGCCGCCAACGTTGAAGCTGAGCGGTTGAAGGCCGAAAGTGCTAAGCATCAAGAAGCCGCCGCTGCTTGGGAAAAGCGTTTCGACAAACTAGCGACGCAGGCAGGAAAAGACAAAGTCTATGCCGACAAGATGATTGGCACGGCGGGGATTAAAATCGGCGAGCTGGAGGATCAGCTGGCGCTGATGAAGGAAGAAGCAGATGAGCTTGATGCAAGCCTTCAAGCTTGCAAGAAGGAGAAAGAGCAAGTTGAGAAGGACTTGATCGCCCGAGGCGAGGCGCTGATTGCTAAGGAGTCAGAGCTTGCCGTTCTGTGCGCTGAGCTGGAGTTAGTGAAAAAAGCGTTGGCGGAGCAAGAGAAAAAGTCTGCGGAGTCCTTGGCCTTGGCGAAATCTGACATGGAGGCGGTGATGCAGGCTACGTCCGAGGAGATCAAGAAAGCGACCGAAACCCACGCCGAGGCCCTCGCCACGAAAGATGCTGAGATTGCTTCCCAACTAGCAAAGATCAAAAGTCTAGAGGACGAGCTGGCGACTGAGAAGGCCAAAGCCATTGAGGCGAGGGAACAAGCCGCTGACATCGCCCTTGACAACCGCGAGCGCGGTTTCTACCTCGCCAAAGATCAGGCCCAACATTTGTACCCGAACTTTGACTTTAGCGCCATGGGAGTAATGAAAGAGATAACCACCGCAGGACTGGTTGGTCCCGACGATCCTCCCCTGATTGACCAAAACCTCTGGACAGCGACTGAAGAAGAAGAGGAAGAAGAAGAACAGGAGAAAGAAAACAATGAATAATGTAATTTTAACATTACTTTAGCTTTTACTGTCACCTTGTAGTGTACTTTTCCGCCATTCGCCTATGTTTAAGCAACCCTTCGCCATAGCTTTTTATATCGCCGTTGGATATTTTGTAAATCATGTTGGAATGCTTCCGCCAAACATTTTTTAGTCGCCGCCGCATCGTCATCACCATCTTGCTTTAGCCTTATAAGAAATTAGTTTGACTTGCTCGCCACTATTTTGCGGTAGGTCGCTACCCTCATTTTTGGCGGTAGGTCGCAACCCTCTTGCGGTAGGTCGCGACCCTCTTGCGGTAGGTCGCCACCATTTTGCGGTAGGTCGCTACCCTCATTTTTGGCGGTAGGTCGCGACCCTTTAGCGGTAGGTCGCCATCCTCTTGCGGTAGGTCGCGACCCTCTTGCGGTAGGTCGCCACCCTTAGCGTGAGGTCGCCACCCTTTTGGCGACTTTTGTGTGTCTAAACTGAGTCTTACAGGTCGCCACCCATAGCGTTTGGTCGCCACCCTTTGGCATGAGGTCACCACCCTAGCGGTAGGTCGCCACCCTTGGTGTGATCGTCCCATTTCGGGACTCAAAGTGCTTTGGGTTCCAATGGCCAGTTGGATTACCAAAGCGGTGCTCAGTAGAATGGGCAACTTGTACCCCACACATCGCCAAAGAATCCGGTTGTTACGTGGGCTTTTCCGGGGCTAATTTAGTTCATCGTGAAACTTGTTTCACTTTGTAACTAAATCGCGCCATCAGGAGCTTGTCCCACCCAATAACAAACCGCTTATGGAAGAGTCTTCCAAGTTTCACAAAACTTTGATGGTGTGCCTCAATTCACGCACTCTTTCTCTTTGATCCGATTTGCTCCTCTCTGTCTGAATCAAAACCAGTGAAGACAATATAACTTCTAATACCAACTTCAAAATAAGAAAATTAGGAAATACAACAACTGAGAAGGGAATCAAATGAAAGATGGAGGAAAAGTTTGAAGGAATTGGAAAATTTGTTGGCCAGCGATCTTAACCATAGCAACGCTTTACTCGCCAAACTTCCATGGCCAAAACAAAACGTGCCCACCAGAATTCCGCCGCTGGAGTAAAACGTGCTTGATTCCAACGCCAACGACATTCTCTCGCCGTCGAACTCCATCGCCAACAACACTAGCTCGCCGCCTACCTTCAAAACGTGCTCGCCAAAACCAACACGTGCTCGCCAAAGCAAACGTGCTCGCCAAAGCAAAAACGTGCCCGCCAGAATTCCAACGTCTCGGGATTGGCTCTGCTCCTCATGTATTGTGCTCTGGACAGATTCCTCGCCTTTGTTCTTTTCTTCGTCATTACCGATCTGCTCTCCCTTGCCTACATGCTTCCTCGATCTGAAACTCCTCCTTTTATCGCTGCTTGGGCGACGTGTCGCCCTTTTCCAACTTCGCGCGCTTTCTTTTGAAAGCGTCGTCCTCCTCATCAAGAATATAAGTGCTGGCGCGAGCACGCATCTCCTCCATCGAACGCGCCGGCTTACGTGTCAATTTGCTGTTCAACCCTCCCGGTAGCAAACCGTTTTTAAATGCTAAAGCACAAGCTCGAGGCTCCTCGTCCTCAACCTTGACCGACGCTGCGGTGTACCTTGCCATGTACTCTTTCAGTGATTCTTCTTCTTGCTGGCGAATATTATATAGGTCGTTGATCGTCACCGGCTGATTCTTATTCGCCGAGAATTGCACTAGAAACTTGGATGAGAAGTCTCTGAAATTTGAAATCGATCCGCGCGGCAAAGTTGTGAACCACGCCATCGCCGTCGATTTGAACGTCGATGGAAACATCCTGCACTTCACTGCATCTGACGCCGCAATTATCACCATCTTCGTATTAAAATACAGAAGATGATCCTTCGGATCGGAATCTCCGCTGTAAGAATCCAGAACTAACGTTTTCGTGTTATCCGGAATCGCCACACTCTCGACATCTTCCGAGAACGGACGGAACTCAGCCACGGAATCTGCTTCTCTGCTTCCATCATCTCGCTGCTCGCGACGGTAGAAATCTAACTTAGCCTGTAGACGCTCATTACGCTGCTGGATGTTGCCAATGCTGCGCATCAAACGGCGCCATTGCCCCTGTGTCACCGCCGACGGCGATGGCGTGGTTCACAACTTTGCCGCGCGGATCGATTTGAACGTCGATGGAAACATCCTGCACTTCACTGCATCTGACGCCGCAATTATCACCATCTTCGTATTAAAATACAGAAGATGATCCTTCGGATCGGAATCTCCGCTGTAAGAATCCAGAACTAACGTTTTCGTGTTATCCGGAATCGCCACACTCTCGACATCTTCCGAGAACGGACGGAACTCAGCCACGGAATCTGCTTCTCTGCTTCCATCATCTCGCTGCTCGCGACGGTAGAAATCTAACTTAGCCTGTAGACGCTCATTACGCTGCTGGATGTTGCCAATGCTGCGCATCAAACGGCGCCATTGCCCCTGTGTCACCGCCGGTTGTTGTTCCGGAGAATCCAGGACCACACGATGAGGCCGCCGTGAATGATGTTGCCTCCTGCGTCGAGTCTCCATCCAAACCAGAAACAATGCAAACTCGATCGGAAAACCAATCACTAGTCACAGAATCAAAATCAGAAAACCAGAGAATTGCCTAATCACAATCAGAGGTAACTTCATGCACAATCAATCCACGTGAATGGGAGTAGAAAGTTTACGGTTCCCCACAGACGGCGCCAGATGTTCTGGGAATGAACATTGAGGGAAGGTATAGTACCAAAGGGTAGAGAGATTGTGCTAGGGAGAGAGAGTAAGAGAGAGAATGCTGAATTTCATGTGTTATTTTATCAAATGAGCCAAAAAGTCCCTTACAATTGATAACTACCTCCTATTTATAGAGCTTGGGTACTACCTATTGGGCCAATTGGGCCTCCAAGATCAAGGCCCATCTGAAGTCCAGGGCCCCGCCTCAGGGCGGGATACATGCTGGGCGTTGCCCCTCTAGGGGCTCGCCCAGTCCAGATATGTTACATACAAATATACAATCTTTCTACATTTGAGTATTCAAATTTTTCAGTAAATTTAATACCGATTAGAGAATGTGTTAAAATCTTATTTCTACGTTGTGTTTACTTATTGGCTCAACTCAAATGGAAAACAAAACATACTACTTTTTGTTTGTTAAAATTGTATCCTTTCTCAACAAAAATTCAAACCATGGAGTACAATTTATTGTCCTGGTTAAGAAAATCCATACTGGCATGTCAATTTTTTATTTTCTGCATGATGTAAGAAGATATATCATTAATGTGCAATTAATTACTTTTTCAAATTAAACATGACCCTAACTTTTAGCAGATAATTGGGAAATCTAAAATCAAGGACATATCAAGGGGAGGGATTTAAGTGAATGTTTGGATACTCATTTAAACACATTATTACCCAAAGCTAAAATTAAGGTGTATAGAAACAACTTTCATTAATTTTTGTTCTTATCTACCATAATTTGAATTTCACCGTAATTTTTGAACGAGTTTCCAAACACGACGCAATCAATAGGCTGAAGAAAAGTGTGATTGAGAGCTTGTGACAGTGGAGGCAGGTTTTGGAAGGTTCGATGGGTGCAAAGAGCTGACAATGATGTATACTATATTACTATGATCCATCTTATCAGATATATACTTTCCCTTTCCTCTTCTTTCACTGATTTTTCCTTTTCTAAAACAACTCATGTCAATCACGCACCTTCATCCATAATATTCCATTCTCAGCTACCCCTTCACACAACACACAACAAATCCTCAACAAACAAACTTGAGAAAGAAGAAGAAGCTATTACTCAATTCATCAAGAGCTTAATCAATGGGGTTTATGATGATGAGTAGAAGAAGAGTCATTTGTTTCTCTCTCTCTGTTAACTAGTTAGTTTTTCCAACCGAGTCACGTGAGTTTCTTTCTCTTGTTGATGAAAAAATCCACTCAAAAGGACAATCTAGCCCGGGTGTTGAAAGAAGTTTCTTTTCTTTTTTCCCCTTTTTGCAGAAAAAGGGATTGGCTTTCAGAGAAACTGATAGCTCGGGGTGATAGAAAGGGGAAAGAAGGAAAGTTCCTTTCCATGTCATAAACCATAGAACCCAAGGTGTGTTACACATATAAATTACTCTCTCTTTTCCTTTGTCTCTTGCTATGTACCCATTTTTCTCATCTCATTCAAATTTTCTTCACACACACACACAACAACAAGACACACACACTCCACTCCCTTTTGATTAAATGCCATCAACCGAGTCCATATCAAACCCATAACACAACACCACACCACACAAAGTTCAGAGGCTAGTAGCTACTAGCTACTAGTATAGCAATAGCACCTTACCTTGCCACACCAATAACAGCACCTCATTAATGGCGCAAGCAAAACACTGCATTGAAAATCGGGGGTCCCAAGAAATTTAAATTTCTGAACTGCAATTGCAGCAGCAGGGGAAGAGAGAAGAAACAAGAGAGAGTCGGTGTATAAATTTTTTCTTGCCTGTAATAAGAACCCCTACTATGGTTTAAAGTGGATCCCTATCACTCTTAGGCCTTGTAACACCCTTCGTCTCATCGCTTTCTCTAGCAACACTTTAAGGGTATTTCCATAGCTCCAGTACTAGATGTTGTTGTGCCTATCACTACTTACTACTACTACTAACACCACCACCACTACCACCACCATTTTTTTTACTTCAACCATTAATGCGCCTTAAATCAATGCTAGAAATCATCAATCATTTAATAACATCATTAACACCAGCTTTTAATTCCCTTCACCCAACAAATGCAAAAAGGAAAAAAAAAACCAGCAAAGCCAAAATTGAAAAAAATTAAAATGACCCTTTTGGATTTTCTTAGCTAAACTTGATCAAGTTTCTGTTTTTATGATTCTTCATTGACTTAGTTATGATCCCAGGTTGTAAATTTGATTTGGGGTTTTCATGAATTAGGTCTTTTTCCCTTGAAATGGAAATGCTTTTTTAAAAATTCTCTGCTTTTTGTCTCTTCAGTTTGAATGTAATAGTACTATTTTAACTAGTTATTACATGCTGAAAATCTTAAATTTGTTGTGTCTTGATTTGATTAATTAGTTTAATGATGTTGTCTGATTCATAGGTTTAAATTGTCTCTCACTCTCTCTCTCTCTCTCTCTTTCATTTTCACAGAGACAATGATGGGTGGGGATTCTTACAAGAAGAAAGAAGAAGCATGATGAAGAGAAGGGTGTAGAGAGAGAGAGAGACAGAGAGAGAGAGAGAGAGAGAGAGAGAGTGGTGGTTGCTGCTGTGCACAGCGTCTTGTTTCTCGGGCCGCGCCGCTCGTGTGTGCGCGCGCGCCAGCCTCTTGTTGTTGCAGTTTCTTCTTGTTCTTCTTCATTCTTCTTCTGCAATCCCAAAACCCAAATCTCGAGGTTGTGAGATTGACTGACCCTTTTTGCTGGTTGGTTTTCTGGGTGACACACGCCCTTCTTTCCTTCGGTTCACTGCACTTGATCCTGTTTTGTATGACCCTTGACTCGTTTCTTTGGCCATAATAACTGGAGGGTCGGTGGTTGATGTTGAAAATTTTAGTTCTTTTGCTTAATTTACAAGACGGGTATTGTTAAAAAGCTCTCAGCTAAGTGTTTCTGATTTGGAAAAAATTTGGGTTATTCTAGTGTGTGTATTGGGGTTTGGGGAATAGTTTATTGTTGTGATAATTTATTTAAGTATTGGGATCCTGTTGAGGGTTTGTTCCAACATGCAAACAAGTGTTGTCATTGGTTGTCTTCTTGGGCTGGCGGTTGGTTCTTCCTACTTGGTCCCTGCTAACAACATTTTAGTTTAGTCCCTGCTAACAACATTTTATATTGCTTTGAGTTTTGCATAATCAGTGAGAGAAACAAGGTCCGTTGATTTTGGCTTGGTTTGGTATTTAAGGTGTTGTTGCTGAGCAGAGAATTTGATAATTAGTAGGGGAAAGAAAGTGTTGGAAAGTGACATTCTTTTCTTTTGGTTCATGTGGAAGTTTGTCTCTGAGTAGTACAAGATATGCTGAACTCTGATGATGGAGATAGTGATGTGTTCTTTGACTCTGTGGATTGTCTGCCACCTCCCCAAGAGTCTCTTTTGACACCACAGCAACAACAACAGGAGTTTGGGTATGAGATTTGGGTGAATGAGCCTCTCAGTGTGAAGGAAAGAAAGGAAAGGTTTCTAAGAGGGATGGGTTTGGTTGATGCTAGTTCTGAGGTTAGTTCTCAAGAGGAGATTCTGAGCTGTAGTACCTCATCACTGAGTTTAGAATTGGAGAGGATCAGGGATTCTAGTGGAGCTGTCTCAAATGATTGTATTTTACCAGCTGAACAAGTTCCTGAAAAATTGGCTGCCTCAGGGAGGGAAGGAACTTCTGAAACCTGCAGTGAAGATAAAGCAGATGCAAATTTTCAAGGGAGGGTGTGTGAGCTTTCTTATTCTGATCAAGAGCTCAGAAATAGAGAAGCTGAGGCTCTTGAAGAATTGCAGGATACTGATATGAGTAAGAAGAAGAAGAAAAACTGGTGGAAGCATTTTGTGAACAGCATGAAACGCGGAGGAGGGAAATTCAGATCAAAGTTGAATGTAGGGGCTAGTAAAACGCGCAGGATAAATGTGAGGCAGAATAAAAAGAGGTGGATGGAGTTCAGTGCACTGTATCTTGGACAAGAGATAAGAGCGCACAAAGGCCTAATTTGGACTATGAAGTTTAGTCCCAATGGCCAGTATCTAGCTAGTGGAGGTGAAGATGGTGTAATCCGCGTATGGCGTGTAATGTCTCTGAATGCGTCAAGTATATGCTTCACTGCGAGAGATAGTGCAGCAAGCAAAGTCAAGCATGACATCTCTAGTTCTCAGAAGAAACCCTCTAACCAATCCTTCATTGTTCTTCCAAATAAGATTTTCACAATCGAGGAATCCCCACTGCAAGAATTTTATGGTCATTCCAGCGATGTAATGGATTTGGCTTGGTCTAGTTCAGATGTAAGTTTAACTTGCAGAAATTTGTTCGTTTTTGTCCACTAACTATGTGATAAGTTCTATTGGTTCTGATTGCAACTTCAATGAAATCTGATCTAAAGTACCTGGTGCAGATTCTCCTTTCCTCTTCTATGGATAAAACTGTACGCTTGTGGAAAATTGGTTGCAATCAATGTCAAAGAGTTTTCCGTCACAAAGATTATGGTAAGTATGGTACTTACATGGCTTTGAATTTTCAATTTTGGTGATCATCTTTTACTTATTAATAGATTTTCAATATATGCTTTATTGTTTTTCATAATTTGCTGTAAAGTGAAATATGAACTTATCTTTGTCCTACAAGGATATTCATAATTGTTTCTCTTTTTTAAATGGAAGCAGTGACATGCATTCAATTCAATCCCGTTGATGAAAATTACTTCATCAGTGGCTCCATAGATGGTAAAGTCCGAATATGGGGTGTGCATGAAGAGCGAGTTGTTGACTGGGCAGACATTCGAGATGTCATAAGTGCTATAAGTTACCAGCCAGATGGAAAAGTATGTTATGAATAACTGACTAAATCTTTTAATGATTCTATACCTTTTTACTCATCACAATTCTGGTAACTTTTTCCTGCAAGATTTTGAACATTGACTGTTTATTCATGCAGGGGTTTGTAGTCGGTTCCCTTTCTGGAACTTGCCGATTTTATGTTGCTTCAGGTATTTACTTGCTGATTACCAATTACTTTAGTCATGACTGATGAACACCCCCCTCCCCAAAAAAAAAGAGTAAAACAAAAAAGGAGAATGACATGAATTAAAATGTGTGCCTAAATTGGGTTTCTAATGGTTTAGGCAAACATTTCCAGCTTGAGGGGAAGATTCACCTCAATGAAAAGAAGAGAACATCTGGCAACAAGATTACTGGCATTCAGGTTTTATTCTTGAAATTCCTCTCTGCTAAGCTGTTAATACTTTATACTTCCTTTATTAACATCAGACCGCCCTTATTCTGTTGCAGTTTTCCCAGAAAAACCAACGGAGACTTATGATCACATCAGAAGATTCTAAAATTAGAATATTGGAAGGCGTTGAACTCGTCCAGACATATAAAGGTAGAAATCTAAGTTAAAGTACTGATCCATTAACGAGAGAATACTATTATACTAGGATTGCTTTCCAATTTCACTTCGAGTTAATGTTTAAGATTTTTTCTGGACTTTTCACTTTTGTTTGGAGGCTGATTAATTTTGATCTCATGGAATGTTATGTCAATTGTGATTGTTTTATTGGCATGGCAAAAAGATCTTATGTTAGCATAGTCTTTGTGGCTTTTGAGCTGGGCATGGTGATGTTTCCTTAAATGTTCTCTTGTTTTGCTAAGTTTAAATCATAGTCGTTTTTCCTCTGTTCTTTTATTGTTTTTTTTTGTAAGATGAGTCTCTAGCAATGAACAGGGTATAATTGTTGAATTTATCTTAGTTTTCAAGAGTTGCTTGGTATGGCAGTATGATCTGGTATCCTACTGTTGCATACTGCTATTTTTAGACTACATTCTAGAAATTGGAAAACATCTCAACTGTAACCTCGCTTCCTTACATGCATATGAAAAGTAAATGCATATCAAATACAGTAAAAAGTCTTGTACTCTCCATTTATATGCATGGATAGGTAATTCTAGGTTCTGATGAATTCCTGAAATTAAACTAGTTCAGTTAGGCATTTTACCTGCAAATCTAATTTTATTAGTAAACATAATCTTCTAATCTGCAGATATGATGGGCCTCATTATTTTGGTTCCTTCCAATGTAGTATGCATGCTAGTTTTTATGTGTGAATATGTATTCTTATCTGTTCTTTGACTTATTTGTGGTATTTTTGAGAAACCGACTTGAGTCTGTTTGGATGCGTACCAAAAAGCACTAATTGGAGCTTATCCAGTGTTTTCTAGTAGATTAGCACTTGCTCTTTAGTTCTTATCCAAATGGGGTGAAATCTAAGATAATACTTGTTTCCGCTATCTGCATTCTTTAATCATAGTTTACATGTAATAATCTAATGGCTGATCAAACTACTATTTGCAGGCCTTCCAAAATCAGGAAGTCAGATGTCTGGTTCATTTACATCAAGTGGGAAACACATAATTTCGGTTGGAGAGGACTCTCGCGTGTATATTTGGAACTTCAACGACATGGGAAATGCCTCTTCCAAACAGACCAAATCTGAGTGCTCTTGTGAGCACTTCAGCTCCGAGGGCGTAACCGTTGCAATACCTTGGGCAGGCATGAATGCAGAATCCGGTGATGACTGCGCTCACTGTTCTTCAGAAAGACAACACCAATTAGAGGCTGCTCCCGGGTTTAGAGAGTCGGAACGTTTCTCTTTCGGTAGTTGGTTCTCCATTGATGGTTCATGCAGCAGAGGTGCCATGACATGGCCCGAGGAGAAGCTTCCGAGTTGGGACATACCTCTTACCGAAGTTGAATTCGATCACCAGCAGCTATATCTCAATGATCAAGACAATTGGGTACCAGAAACATGGGGACAATCAATAGTGGCAGCTTCTTTTGATGGAACCATCAAGACATTTCACAACTTTGGATTGCCTGTGAGGCTTTAGAACCCTGCCATGGCTCTGTTGGTGCAGAATAGCTGGGTTACTTGCCCAAATTGAAAACTTCATCAAGAAGTTTCAGATCACAACCTTGGATTCATTGCATTGCAAGAAATATGGTCATTGCTAGATTCATGTGAGATGTCAAACCTTCTGACATGTTTTGCAAATTGATATGCTACTAATTTAAGTGGTCTTGTAGAGACAGACCACTAGAATCCTAAGTTTTGTTTTGGTGGCATTTTTTTTGTGAATATTGGTTAACTTATAGGTACAGATTATTTTTATTTAGAAAACAAAAGAAAAAAAATTGAAGTTTTGTTCCAATATGAGCTTTAGTGGTTTATGCACTTGCCTTTACTATCGATAACTTGTTAGCTTCAGCTGTAGCCAGTTTTGGCGTATTGAATAAAAAATGGTATGATCAAAAGGTGCATGATAAATGTGGTAGTATGTAAGAAGTTAATAAAGTAAATTTTCACTCATTTTTGGAGCTCGTTTCAATGCAGATTAAAGAGCACTTATTAAAGTTTATATAATGCATTTTTTAGTAGTTAAGTTCTAATAAGTGTTCTATCTATCTATCTATCTATAAACTATATAAAGGAAGAGTTTTTGCAACCTTGAGGGTAAAATTGTAATTTAATATTTTAATGCATATGGGTGAAAAACTTTCCATGGTCAAATAGGTAAATTTGTGAGTAATTCAATATGAAATCAATCTTGACCATTCATTTCTTCTAATCCTAACCGTTAATCCTTTTCTTATGAAATTCTTTGTACAACCTTTTCATATTCTTGGTCGTTTTATTTGTTGCTTTTGTAACTCATGATCATAGATTGTGGTTACAAAATCACCAAGAGTCTCTTCCTTCTTCTCCCATGTATAAAACATCTTTCCTTTTCTTTTTCAACTTATTTTCATCTCTCTCATTTTGATATTCAACATCTCCATTCATGTGCAGGAAATCTCTCTAATTTGGATTCTCTAACAGCATCATTTCAGCACAAGAATATCTTCCAATAGGTTAGAAAATTTTCTTTTGCATCTTTTTCCTCTCCACCGGTCACTTCTTCTTAATCACTTTTAATTCTCAGACATTGAGTTTTACTTCATCATCATCTTCCATCCGGTAAATGCCCTTTTTTCTTCGCCATATTTATCCCTTTTGATTTATTTGTTTTGATTTCGCCATCATTTCTTCTTCAGATTTTATTCTCATGCTACGGTTCTTCCCAAACGGTCTTATTTTTTCTCATTCTTCATCCCCCACTCATGTAAGATTTAGTCTTTATTCGCAATATGCATTTTGTTATCACTTATTCAATAGATGAAAGTTACACATTTTATTTTACTTTTGTAATTTATGCATGTTTTTGTTCTTTGCTATTGATTATCAATATTATTATGATATGTTCATAACTTCTATTTCGTTTCAAAAATATTTTTTCTACATAAACCGTTAAAGTCATCTTCTTGGTTATTTCTCTAATTGTGTTTCATTATTTTTCTTGAATAATTTTATGATGTTTGCTTCCATTTTTTTGACAATTTAATCTTCAACCAATGTAAGTTTCTTGCTTTTTTATTTTTAATTTTGATTAATTTATTATGAACTTAGTTGACCAAATGACAATCTTTTCTTCTAATGTGGTACAATGAAGCTTTTTTTCTCCTTTTACATTTCATTGATTTAGTTTCAATTTGTTTTTTCTTTCAGGCTTTTTCAATGTTGTTTTCCATTCTTCCAATGTTACATCTTGAAAACATGTAAGTTTCTTGCATTTTTCGTAATCTTTATTGTTTCATTATGAACTTAATTGACTAAATGAGAGTCACCCTTATTTTATTTTACAACTTGGTGTGGTGTTGTCATCTTCATCGTCTATCTTAAGTTTAGCTCAATTTATATCATTTTACTTATTTTATATGAGTTATGAAATTCAAAAAGTTATTTATATTTATTTATTTATTTATATTTATATATAATATAAAGGAGAAGTTTAGCAACCTCGAGGGTAAAATAGTCTATCAATAAACAATGTTTCATATATTTATTTTTATCTATGAGCTTTTAATTAAGTAATTATACATATTA
The DNA here is from genome assembly GCF_012489685.1 of Lotus japonicus. Lineage (NCBI taxonomy): Eukaryota > Viridiplantae > Streptophyta > Magnoliopsida > Fabales > Fabaceae > Lotus > Lotus japonicus. The sequence goes on from NC_080041.1 coordinate 76,415,295, forward strand.
TTTCATATGTGATTTTTAAGAACCGTTCGATATTCAGCAGACTTTTAATCTCAACCGTTTGATATTCCTCTTGAATTTCCTCCATCAATGTAAGTATATAACTGTCTACTATTAAGCTCAAAATTATGTTAAATAAATTTATTATTATTTAATTTATATGAGTTATGGAATGTCATAGGTCAAAATTAATATTAAATATGATATAAGTTATGAATTTCATACGACACATATTTTTAGTTTAAGTTTGTTGAAGTATTAATCAACTAATAATTAATATTAATAATAAATCTTGAAAGTTAAAGGTCGCTCAATAAAAAAAACTCCTATCTATTCCTCTTGAACTTCAGTCATTAATGTCATTTTATAGACTTCTACTATTAATTTTTTTTAGAAAATAACTTCTACTATTAATTGAAAATTACTTAAAAAAAATTATTATTATTTATTTTATATGAGTTATGAAATTCAAAAATTTATGCTTAATACTAAATAAGATCTTACCAAAAGAAAAAAAAAACTATCTCTAACCATTTTATCTACATTTATATAAAGTAATAAGTGTCAATACTCATTTAACATATGCACTTCACATAAGCTTTGTTGAGGTATTTGCCTTTTTCTTTTCAAAGGCTCACGCTTCAAGACATTTTTTAAGGTACATATATCCAACGACTAACTATTGATGGACTAGCCTATAATGTTTACGTGTGTTATAACATGATTTTTATTTCATGATGATCTTCAACATGATTTCATCATGTCAAATTGAAACACCTAAAAAATTATTTTCTTTTTAATTTTCTCAGCTTTTTATTTTGTAGGATGACTCAAACAGTTTGTGTATTTCATGCGTGGAAAACAAGAGATTTCAAAAAATCTCAAATTGTTAATAGTATTGAACTGCTCTTAATCGTTGAAAATGTATTAAATTTCTTTGTTTTCCCCACTTTCATGGTACCTAAACCAAACTATTTATTGTTACCATAATTAAGTGATTTTTTAAAATTGTAGTTTTTCAAATGCTACAGTTTAGTGACACACTTTATGTATGACAAGTTTATGGGATTTTACATTTTATGGTTCAAGCATCTGCTATAAAATATAGAGTCACAAAGCACAAATATAAGATTACTTGAATGAGCATCTCAAAAACTGAAGAGGTTACAAGTGGCACTACTCCTACTGTAAAATATGATTTTGTACAGTTTAATATAATTGACATCATTTTCATGTAATCGATCATCTCTGAAGAAATCAAGGTTTATAGTGATAATTGAACATGGACTTATATTGTTAACTTCAAATTATTTTAAATAAACTTATTATTATTTATTTCGTATGAGTTATGAACCTCAAAAAGACAAACTTAATATTAAATAAGATCTTACAAAAAAATACTACTTCTATCTGTAAAGTACAATAAAATTGTTATATCAAAATAATAAATCAAAAGTATCAATTAGATAAATAAGGACAAACAACACAAATTAAAAAATAAATACACTCATTAAAAAACCTACGATAAAAAAAATATAAATTAACACTTCGACAAAAAAACCTATTTATCAAAAAAATATTATTTTTTCACCTTTTCATACAAATAAATAATTTAAAAAAAAACCATAAAAAAAACAATACAAAATAAAATAGAAGGCCCCGTGCAACGCACGGGTAAAAAATACTAGTAGTTCATATCTAAAAAGAGCACTTAATCATGGAAGTACTTGGATAGAATATAAACTATTTATTTAAATAAAATATTCATTTTTCTTACTTCAAATTTAAGGTTGTGATGTGAATAATGAATTTGATAATGCATTCCACAGTTTATTTTACTAATTTGTAAGCTTCTTAAACCAAAATAGTGTTTTAGTAAATGAGTTTATCGTGATGTATTATCTCATGCCTTTTAATAAGAAATACTAAAAATGATATTGAAAACAATAGTTAATTATCATTCATTTAAGAATGGTTAAGAAATTGAAATATTTAAAGTTATAGTTATTTTAAAATAAAGGTTATAGTTTTTTGGTAACACAAATGTTACATAAATATAGATGACTAGATAAGGTAATGTTAAATATTGTTTTCCGATGCATACAAAAATAATGTTAAATAAAAAAAAAGGATTTTTATAATTTTCAGTTAAATCAACAACTAATTTCATGAAACATTTATATTTCAATCAACTTTTAACTATAGCTTAATATTTTAACTTTCAATTAATTTATCACCTGGTTTAGTCAAATATAACCTTAGTGTGAGGATGAAATTGAGGTTGAGGGCAAAGTAGCTTTCTAGCTTATTGTTTAAAAATGATTATAAATATAAAAAGAGAATTTATGAACTCCACAAATGATAAGTACATATCCCAATTTGTTCGGTCCGTCTTCTGCTCTTGTCCCAAGGCCCAAGCCATTAAAAATTAGAGCCCGCACATTTTTAAGACATTAAAAAAATGTAATTATCTGTTTTAAGGGAATAAAAACTGTAACAAACTAAACCTGTTAGAATAAATATAAAGCATATTTAAGTCCGTTTAAAATAGAGGTTATTTAATTTTGGTTGCTATAAAGCTTTTGTTTTAATCTTCAAAGTAAAATAACAGTGTGGTTTCAGTCTATAGGCTGAGTCACTTAACAGACGTTTATATGACACTTTTACATGTGATATCATAGACGGAAATTTCAAAACTCTTCATCTTCTTCTCCAAAATCCCTTTCTCTTAAGCACAACAACTTCCAACCTCTCATATCTTAAGCACCGTTGAAAGAGAGACGGTGCAAGTGGGAGAGAGGGGAGGGAGAGAGAGAAGAAACGAGATCTTTGTAGTGATTCTCCTCGACGACTCAATATTGCGTCGTAGTGGAGGGATCAACAGGCTTCATGCGCTTGCCTACGTGAATTAGAAACACATGCGAATATTAAATTTTAATTAAAAATTATATTTAAAATGCACAGACGAAATGATCTCTTCTATTATTTTATAAGGACCTATAATAAAAAATTAGAAGATGATAGAAAGTGCATGCCATTATGCCATGCTTAATACTCAATAGTCACTAGCGTTTGGCGAACTCTGTACTAGTGTACAATCAATTTTCCGGCGAAGGAGCGGAGAGAAAGCGGTTGGAGCAACCACCATTTGGGGAACTTGTGACGGAGATTCCTCAATCTTCCGCCGTGTACGATTCACCACCACCTGCTACATCGCGCATCGTCGACGTCAAAATGGTACACCTCACTCACTTCATTTCGTTATCACATTACACTGTTCTTCCTATTGTTTACTTCTCTTTGCTTCCAATCGTTTTCACTGTGCGTTGTGAGCTCCTTTCTCTTCAATTTTGACTTGTAAACAGTTTTGGAATCTGGGGTTACTGTGATTTTGTTTACGGGATTGTCGTAGTCAGAGTTCAAAATGCTTGATTAGGTTCTTCTTTTGTAAGACAAGAAGCACTGTTCATGCATAAGGAAACCAAGGCATGTTTGGAAAAAGAGGGACCAAATTGTCGATAATGCAATATTAAATTACAGAAATCCTAAAACAGATTATTACAACTTTTTCGCCCTTTGAAACCAAGTCATTTGGGTGTGTTTGGGTAAACAGTTTAATGAAGTGCTTATTGTTGTCATAAGTGCTTTTCCTATAAGCTAATTTGATGAAATAAGCTCAAAATAGGGTATATGTAGTTATAAGCGGCTATTCATAAGCTGATTTGAGTAACTTACTTACAAAATTAAGCTCAAAACTGCTAATTAGTAGGTCATAAGCAATTTACATAAGTTGTCTCGAGCACTTGTATAGATGCCTGTGATAGGATAAGTTCAAATGAACTCTTCCAAACGGGGCCGTAAACTATTAAAAACCGCTCAGTCGCCCAAATGTATCTCTTGTCTTACCCTACTCAGTACTCATTAGTTGCCTTTTTTGTTTTTAATCTTTTACAATACCAATTATTTTCGACCCTCAAAGTGTTCCCCTTTTGTTTCCATTTGTATTCTGTTATATTAATTTGCAGGTAACCTGTAGTTTCGTCAACTAAGTTCCTAAAGTTTAAAAACTTAAAATCATGCCTTTCTAGTTTAATTTTTGAGTAAATGTTTAACTTCTGTTAAGTGTTGCTGGTGTAGTATTTCTAATGTGGCAGTCTCTGCCTGATAGAGGAAAATCCAAGTGAAAGTTGAGAATTCTTATTGCCCAATCGATCAACTCCTTTACCATTTTCTAGTAATTTTGGGTTGGTGATAGCAAGAGCCACAAAGCTATTATTAATGAGACATCTAACTGTCCTGTACAAATATCATAAAGCTTTCTATGCTTACAGTTAATGCTGAATGGAAATGAGTTATACAATTAGTGGAAAAGTATTTGTAGACACCCCTCATGGGGTTATAAACCCCAAATAGAGAGAAATGAAAGATGTGATAGGTGATGCGATTTGATACAGAGAGATAGATAGGAAAAATAAGGTGGAGGTAGTGTTCTACAAATAATGGTTGATTCATCTTAGGCATGACAATAAGCACTGGGCTGCTGTGTTTTGTGATGAGATGGATAACTTGTCATATAACTATTCCTTAGTTGTTTTACCTTCAATTGTAGTTACTATATCCTAAGATGACTTGCTATCTAACTCAGATTTAAGTTCAGAGAGAACAGAGAACTAAACCCTCTCACTAGTCACTGACTCACTCCTATTTTCTACGAAGGAAGGAAGTGACATTGATAGTTATTTGTTCACCAATGTATCAATCTGATGGGGTGCAAATTTTGGGTACTAAGAACCAGCTCATTGATACTTGTTCCGTCGATCTTCTTTGGCCTCGAAGTAGATAGTGGAAGTGTAAAACTATGTTTCCATTTATGCTCTCCAACAATTACAAGCGTTCCTCTCTTTGAGATATTTATGGTTGGCGTCAAAAATTAAAATTAAAATACTTTCTGAAGCTCTTGGGTTAGAGGAGTAAAATTAATGAAAAGAACTGCAAAAGCACTGCCCAAAATTGAAGCCAGAAAACTAAATTGTAGCCTATTTTCCCTGTTAATGTCTGAGAATGAACATGTAGAAATAATGCATATTGGGTTAGATATACTATACATAACATAATTTTGACATTGTTAGCACTCAAGGATTTAGCTTTAACATTTGAGAATTATAAGGATTTAATTAACAGCTTTAAACTTTTGGGAAGGATCTATACTAATTTAACCTTTGTATTCTGCTAATTACCTAAATGTCAATAGTTTCTTTGATACATCTTCAACAATAAAATGTATTTCCAAACTTTATTATTTAAAGCTTTAGTTATAATTATTAAAACTTTTGAAACACTGTTGAAATTTTCCATTTTATCTAACCCTCTAAGTTTATTTGTCAGCCAGACAAATCTGTTCAATCTTTACAAGCATTGTTTCAATGATCTTTACAGTCGAATATCTGTCTAATATGTGGTGATGAAGGAGATGTGAAGCGCCTCATGTTCTGTGTCATGTGTAAAGCTTGTGCAGTGCATAGGTATGTGTCTGCAATCTACATTGAGTTGTCATTCTGACTATTCAAATCATTGGCAATTGACAATATTTTAATTTTGGGTATGAATAATTGGCTAGAAATCTATTTTGCTGGCATTGGATTTTGAGACCTATATAATTTGCTCAGCCAAAGGTCTCTTGTCTATAATTTATCTAAAATGTAGATTGATAGTGGAATTTAAGTTTTGACGTCTTTCTAATTAGCTTAGACTATATGGTTTGTAGTTTATTGCATTAGCAAATATAATATGGAATAAAATTACTTTGATATATATCCGTCTCTTTAATATATAAATCATATATCCAAACAACTAGGATATGGTTAGTGTATAATTGTTAAGATTTATATTCCTTTACTCACTTTGTTGTCTTACTACAGATACAAGTGTGTGTAATTGGTCTCACATTCTAATATAAGGTACAATGTGTTCTTTGAAATTAAATAAGAGAATTTATATTCTTACAAAATAATTTGATGGAGAATACTATGTTTAGTGGAAAATAGAGATAAATAGGATTTATATGTTCAGTAGAAAATAGAGATAATAGGCTTGAATTGAATATTTGTGTATCTGTTCAGGCATCACAAGGATATAGCTATATTTCAAATATAGTTATATTATATTAAATTTAATTACAATGGTAATTATAAGGATTAAATTAACTCCTAAGAATGCCCCTTAATTAGATGACTAACGGATTAATTGAGTGGGTCATTGCTTTTGCCACCACAAAAATTCTTCTTGCACCATAAAATAGCCTCTAGAAATTAATTTCTTTGGCTTCCGTAAATTAATTTCCTGAAGCTATTGTGAGGTGTGGGGAGAAATTCTCACTGGCAAAAGCAACACCCATTGACTGTACACAAACACTACAGTTGGCTTAAGAACTTGGTAAAAGTATCTGTCAGATTATCATAACTGACAGCAAATTAGAAATTTCTCAAGAGTAATTTCCCCCTAATAAGTCAACCAGCATTACCAAATTTCTCTGCCCTTCATCTAATTACTAGATTGGAGGCCAATATGTATAGAATTATTGTAGATCCACAAATGAGCTTCATTGCTTATGATTCAGATTTCATTTTTTAAGTAACTAACTTAGCTGCATGAGTTCAAATGTCACAGTTCTCATTGAGTATCAGACGTTAGAAACTGCAATTTGTGAACTCTTATGGTCAAGGAATTTGTTGAAAGAGAGGTGAACATATATGTAACAAATTAGGCTACACAGTTAATATTTGAATATAGTTATGGTCAATTAGTACCCTGATTAAGGAGCATCCTACTCTTGTAATTTGAAATTAATTTATGCAGCACCTGTTTTTAAAATTCATTTTGTGGTCTGATTTTACCCATATTTCTCACCTACTTCAAGTAGAGAAATGAAGTTGCCTCCATATTATCCATTGTCATTACAAAAATAGGGCTAAGATGTTGAATACGTTGTTTTTTCTTGATATTTGTAAAATATGCTTAGTAAGTAGTATATGTATTTGCAGCTATTGCCCGGACAAGTTTCACACAGAAGATGATGGAACAGTTAGTTGGAAATGTGAGGACTGTGCTCCAGATAACCCCAAATGTCTATCTGAGCAATTGAGAAAAAGCGAACGCATAAGTGATGCAACTGAAGCTAAATATAACAGGATGAAAATGCAAAAGGAAAGTTGTGCGCCTAGAAAACTAAAGTCTGTCAGGTTTGCTGAAGACAATGAGAATAGACAGCCAATTCTAGAAGATGAAATTGTTCCCTATGAGGAGCCTGAATCACATAAAGTTCCTTTGAGTACTTCACCTAACGAGCAAGTACTGGAGTCTGAGAAATATGGTGACTCTGAGTCCATAATATCTAAGTGCATGTGTTGCCCGGAGATTGACAAATATAGCCATGCTCGGCCACTATGTGATCCAGTTTGGAAGTGAGTTTTTACTGTGTTCTTGTTGATGTTACTTTTTGACTTCTAGCATCTCTCCGGCCCCCTAATTGTTGGTGTAATTTTGAATAACACTGTTGAATTGGCTTTAGAGTTTAGAGGGTTATTTATGCACCTCATTTTGCTTTATAACCTCTTCTTTTTTCCTTCATAGGGGTCAATTAAGATTGAACAATGGAACACGTTTTCTACTTGCTGCTTATATGTCAAGCAAAGCTTGCTCAAAAGTGCATTCGGCGGTAACAGGCGTCCCCAAACGACTTGATGCTGAGATGTTGTTGAGATGTGTAATTTGGCCCAAGAGTTTTGCCATGTTTCCATCAAATGCTGATAGTATTGCGCTCTATCTTTTTCCCCGGTATGAAAGGTATGGTTCTTCATAGATTATATTCTACATACTAACTAACTGGTAATGTATTGTTGTAGATTTCCCATGATTACTGGTATTCTCTTCAATCAGGGATGAGAAGATCTTTGACGGTGTGCTGCACAACGTAATTGAACAAGATCTTGCTCTCAGAGCAGTTGTTAACAACGTGGAGCTCCTAATTTTTTCATCACATTTATTACCTCCAGATGATAGGCGTAAGTTAAGAAACTTATGGTTTTGCTGTAAATTTTGAAAAAATATTCTATTACCTCCAGTTCAATGACTTGTCTAATTTTCCAGGAATCTGTAAGAAGTATTATTTCTGGGGTGTTTTCAAACCAAAGCATAGGGAACCGTGAATCTCATATCTCATTAGCTAAGAGTAAATATCTTCTCATTTTGGGAACAAAGCAGAGGATTATTGTATTACCACTTACTAGATACATTTTCAGTTTCTGTTACATAATTGTAATGCTAATTGTTAGCAGTTAGTAATGTTAGTTAGTGTCTAAATGAACAGTTGCCTGTTAACAGTTCAGTATGTAATTCTGTTACCAACAACAGTGTGTATGTAAGCATTCTGAATCTCTGATCAATGAGAAATTGAGAATCAACAAGCTTTTTGATTCTGCGTTCGTTTTTTATGTTGAGAACTTGTTTGCGAGTTATCAAAATATTGAAGTTCACATTGGTGGTTTATGATTCGTGGTCCGCTATGTTGCTGTGGACCTGTGGTATGGTACCCAGTATCATATGCTTGCTGTTACCAAATTCAATATTTTCTGTTTTATGATATAAAACTACAATATCTTGTACATGATAAAGGTTTTAAAAGAATTGAAGCATACTTCTGCAAAACTCTGGAACTACACTAATAGATAATGTAGCCTGAAAGATAGATATTCTAAATATGAAATAATTTAATTAATCAAGATCAATTAAAATCAGAACTCCTAAGTTTGATAACTACTACTACTATTTAGTACCACAGTGTTGTTTTTCTTCCTTTTTTTTTGTTCTTAGGTAGTCCATTATGCCTCACAAAACTTTACATTGTGGCCCATTAGCATTCTACAGAGGAGCAAAGACTTGAGGCATTCATTAATTCACTCAACTACTAATCAACCATAGATTACTTCATTTTGAGTTCATGTTATCAATATTAGTATTTACAAAATCAAGATAATTTTAAGGTAAGTTTTGCAATAGTTCACATAAATATACACATAATATAAATTTTAAATTCTCCATTGATAATGTGACATGAGAGAGACATACTCAAACATTAAAATAAAATTGTGGCAGTACCTTTATCTTTGAGCAAGTATACAGTGAATAAAATTGAACAACATGCACCTAAAATTGTTAAAGATATAAAATTAAAATATTTAACATAAGAAGTATTAAGTGGTATGGTGCCCTGTATGATATGCTTACAGTTCATAAATTCAATATTTTAAAAATGTTTTAGGAGTAACATCTTGTACTGATTAATTAAGATCAATTGAAGTTAAAATTGCTAAATACACAGTTAATGGCTCCTCAAAGTCTTGGGTTGCTTTTACCACACAGTGTTTTTTCCCTTTATTGGGTAGTCCATTATGCCTCTCAAAACTTCATTCTGCCCCATTAGCATTGTACTGAGGAGTCATTCATTCCACTTCTAATAAAATTTAGTTTACAAAATTTCAAACACTTTTCATCTTGTAACAAAAAAAAACTCTTCTTATACCAATTTTACTTTAACATAACCAAGATAACTTAAACTAAGTTTGCAAACAGACACATCATATGATATTTCCAATTCTCCATTGACAATCAAACATGAGAGAGATATGCTGAAACTTTACAGAAAATTGTTGTAGAAGTTTCATCTTTGAGCAAGTATACAACACTATACAATGAATGAAAATGAACAACATAGTAATTGAATTGGCCTAAATGTGAAAATGTACACCAAAAACTTGCTAAGTTCGAAGTCTGTGAATTCTTTTACTTACAAAATCTGTGACACAAAAGAGCCATTGAATTGAATCATGACCAAATTAGAGACGAGAAAAATGAATATGTCAAGAGAACAACTTAGGCGGAGGGGTCCGGTGGCGGTGGCGGCAACGGCGGTGGCGTAGAATCTACAGTGAGCGGCGAACAGCTACCTTCGGGAGAAGATTCCGGCGGCAAGCTCGCTACAGAGGAATATTCCGACGACGCACACGGTGCAGAGGTAGAACAGCCCGCCGGACTCGGACAGATGCTCCTCGCTGCCGCGGCGCCAGAAATGTCCTGCGGCAAGAAACTCGTCCCTGCAGCGGGAGGAATGATCGGCCGCCTCGGCAAGAAGCTGCCCGATTTGTCAGGGAAATAACCCGGAGGAGCCGGCAAGATAGGGATGCTGCGCCATACTACAGGGAGAGGATCGACCGGCGCGGCGCTGTAATTTTCCGGTGGACTCGGTGAGGAGCGACTTGCTGAAGTGGTGGGATGATAACCTCTCAAGCCGGTGCTACTCCTCGAAGGGCCCGGTATGGAGCCTCTCGCGGCGGTGGGAAAAGATTCCGATGGACCCGGTGAGGAGCGACTTGCTGTGACGGGAAACATTCTCGGAGGAGGAGGAGGAGGATTCGGCAAGAAGCTACTCGCGGCGGCAGCGGGTAAACTGGCGGAGGAGGAGGATTCGGCTGCTGCTGCATTTTCTCTTCTTCTTTCAACATCTCTTCCCAGAAAGCCTCTATCTGCAACTCTTCCTCGTCGGTTCCTGCTCTCAGAAATTCAAGCAGTCGATCCGTGTCTGACATCGCGGAATCTAGCTCTAGCCCCGGCGGTGGCGTTAACAAGTTATCGGGAAGTGGAGGCAATTCCTCCGACATCAGTTCCAAGAAAGGATCTATCCAGGCATCTGGCTGCTGCATTTGCTCTTGTTCTTTACTCCTCCTCCTCCGAGTCCGACGCTGTTCCAGGAAAGTAACCAAAGATGTTTCCCGCCTCTGCAACTCTACCAGCGACATGTTGCCGACTCTGGCTCTCGGAAATTCATTCATAGGCGCCGCCGACTGAGTGTTTGCCACCGGCGGTATCAATTCATTCATCAGTTGCTGTTCCAACGAAGCCAGATAATCTTCCAACGGCGGAGGAGCAGGGGGGTGGTGGGATTGGGAGGCGACGGCGGAAGGGCGCGGCGGCTGCTGCTTCTTGACCTTGTGGGATTGTTGGCTGACATTGAGAGGCGGTGGCTCTTGAGGTGGCAGCGACATGTGGAAAGTGAGTGATTGCAGTCAAGACTCAAGATTGAAGGAGTTGGAGTTAACAGAATAACTAACTCATAACTGATTTATTTGGCTCCAATGGAATCTATTTAAATACTTGTTTCTTTGTTGACTTTTTTCCAACATTTTGACTTAACCGCATTTTGGTGCTTGTGGAGATAGAATTAGAACTCTACCAATCCAAGTTGGCTGGTTAGAACAGGATGACTTGTGGTTCAACATGAAGAAACTGGGCTAGCTGCTCAAGGTTGTATATATGTTACCACAAACAGGCCCATGAACCTCACCAATACATATAGAAAAATGTATATATGATAGGGTCTTGATCCTAAGAACTAAGAGATAGAGAAAAAAAAATTTGAAGGCGGATGTCTAGGGTGGTGATGTAGTTGTAGACGTACATGAAGTGACCCAACTCAGTGAGCAAGTCACGTATGTGGTCATTTGGTCCAGGAACTTCAATGCAAACTCATTCCCCTCCACCCCCTTTTTTTTTCAGTTCGAAGCACTCCCTCAAGGTCATTGGATCTCTACCAACGTAATCGCTACTGATCGCCAGACCTTCTAGCTTCACCCATGAAGAAGCAGGATGGGGACCATGAAGTGGTCGTGAATTGCTGAAAGGATTTGAGAAGATGCCGCCAAGGAAAGTTTGGGACCCAGTAGGGAGTGGTACATAAATTTGGTAAAACGACAAGCAAACTTGTCAAAGATAGAGAATCTTTAGAGGACTACTCCCAAAGCCCAAAAGACTCCAAACACTATAGATAATAAGGGTGACGACTTTGCGAAATGATCACCACGACTTCGCTCAATGATTGAATGTCTGTATCAACCTAGACCATACCCGACGATGGAAGAAAGGAGACACAATTTCCTGCCATTGTGCAACGGTGAAGCAGCCCAAGAGGTACAGTGTAAAGTTCCTAGCTTTTGCAAGATCCTAACATGCAACTACGCGTCGGAAAAGAAAAACAATGAGAAAACACAAAAACCTTACCAAAATTATGGGAGAGTTGAAGGTTCAAGATATCATAAAGTAGTGACGACGGAGGACCAGAACTGCAACAGGCAAAATATTACTTAATTAAAAAGAAAATTTTCAAATAAAATATAAATAAATATGCCACCTCAACAAGAATGTTAATTTTTAGATATAAAGCATATAAAAAAATCAAAATTACTAACCAGGGTGAATGTGGGATGGAAAACACAATTTTTAAACTTTAGAGACCAAACTACACAAAAGATATAAGTGAGGGATAAAAAATGTAACTATGCCTTGTTATAATTTAAGGGGGGCGGGGGTGCTATATGGCACGAGCCATCACAACACGATTATGGTACGACCCTTGTTTTATTTCTTAAAAAAATCATATTGGCATGCAATAAAATATACGAGATCATGTAAATCATTTAATCCAACGATATCCAGGCATTTGTCCACTTTCTGTCGTGCCATTTATAATTATATAAAAGGGAGGTGTTATATGACACGAGACATCACAACCCAAGTATTGCGAATTTTTTTTTTTTCTGAATAATGTAAAAAAAAATATTTATTTAGCAAAAAGGGGTGGGAAAAAAATTATTTAGCAAAGTGGGGTAGTTTTTGGAGAAAAGGCCACGGGCGTAGGGCCCCGTCAATAAACCGTGGCCAAAAGTCGGAAAAGGCCATGGGCGCGGGGCCCTCGTCAATAAACCTTTTTGCTAAAATATTTTTTTTACATTATTTAGAACCACTTTTTTTTTTTAAATCACCTTCGAAATTTTCCGAAGTATAAAAAAAAAAATCATCTTCGCATGAGATCATGTAAATTATTTATTCCAACGATATCTAGAAGCTAGTGTTCTCATCCATAAGGGAGTATAATTTGTTTAGCACTAAACCAACACATCATTAGTCTAACACGTACAATTAAAATGTAAAATATTTAAATTAGTTAAATATTAATATCTTATACTATATATTATTTTCAAAACCAAAAATAGCAACTCTGACAAGTGTCACTCCCCTCATTATATGTCTTTCTACATAAGTTTTCTCTCTCATACTAGATTAGTAGGTAGATGATGTCATATTTATATTTTCTGATTTTTCAGTAATTTAAATATTAAATAATTCTACATTTTAGAAAATAATTAATGTATTAATATTGGATTTAATAGTTATTAATGACATTAGAATAATTAACAAAAGTCAATTGTAATTTCTTTCGAAAATAAATACCGTATTAATTTAACATTTAATGGTTTTTAATAACATTATAATAATTAATAAAAGTCAATTGTGACTTTCCTACAATTAATACGTACGCTGACAAAGTCTTTTTTAATAATTATGGTTATTTTTTACATTACAAACTAAAAAAATTAAATATAATTTCTTACGTTCAAAATAATATCAACTATGCCATACGAAAATTGATATCAAATATTTTTAAAGAATTGATTTGAAAATTAACTCAAAATTTTTGTATTTTAAGTTTTCGTGTATACATGCGGAAGATTAAAATGGTTTTTCTATATTGATTCAAAACATAACAAATTAGGAAGAAAAAAAAAGAATTATAATGTATTTAGGATTAGAAAAAAAAAAGTAAATAGGTGATATACGTATTTAAAAAAGAAAAATGAGAGAGGAAATATCAAAAAATATAATATATGCCGACAAAAGTACTCTTATTTCATTCGTGTATGACACATGATCAATACTAGTAATTATTAATTAAGAAGAATTGATTGTAATAGTGAAAATAATAATTAATTGGCAGAGCTTTAGTCAAACCATAATTGAACTAATAAACTCCAATTAATGAATATTAATTAAAATATTTAATAAGGATATTCAAAAATAAATTTTAGAAATTTGAATAAAGTACAATAAATGATGAATTTAGTTTCAACAATAATGATAAATTTTTCGAAAATAAAAAAATTGAAAATAAAAGTGAGTGCGGGTGCTAGTGTACTGTAACCCACCAATCACATCCATCCACCAGTTAGTGCCTCACCCTCCCGCGGGTGAGACTAACAACAACAAAACCGAAAAACAAAATAAAATAATTCCCATTTCCCATTTATTTATTCTTTTATTTTTCTCTTATTTATTTTCTCCTTCTTCATCCTTCTTCTCCTCATTCTCTCTGCAAATTGCAAAACGTTCATTTCTGCAATTCACCTCTCGAACCTTCTTCTCCGATTCCTCAATTGACCCATGGCTCCTGACACCTCACCCTCCCCATCACTCAGACCGCTCAGCTTCTGCCGCCGCACGCATGCGCCGGAGTCGCCGGTGCTGAAGTGGAAGTCATTGGAGGAGGTAATGGCGAAGGCGCGCTACACGGTGGTGGAGCGCGAGGATTACGACGACCTCATCTGTGATCAATGCGGCTCCGGCGACCGGCCGGACGAGCTGCTCCTCTGCGACAAATGTGACAAAGGCTTTCACATGAAATGTGTGAGGCCGATCGTCGTCAGGGTTCCGATTGGATCATGGATTTGCCCTGATTGCTCCGGGATGACGAGTGTTAGGAGTAAGGGATTTGGGAATGTGGTTTTTTGTTTTTGTTTTTTTTTTGTTTGAGCTGATTTTATCACCTGTGATGATGAATGTGGGATCGTGTCTATGATTGTTTTTGTGTTTCAGGATTGACGCAGAAGAGAATATTGGATTTCTTCAGGATTCGGAGGCGTGATTTTGCTAGAAAATGCACAGCTCCTTCTAGGGGTAATGTGCTCAAATTCAACCAACCATATTCGTTAATGTCAATTTTTATTCTTGTTCAATGTTTGTTTTTTTTTAGTACAGATGCTGAGTCTGGATATTTGTTGAGTTTCAATCAAATGTTTAGCTTTTTGGGTGTAATGTGAGTTGAATTTGGTTTCTGGGCTTTGCATACCTTGCTGCACTGAATTATATATGAGATAAATAGTTGTGTATTAGAGCATGACTTGTTCTTTTTGGATTATAATAGATGTGGAGTGAATTCATGTAATGATGTTTCACAGTTGTGGTTTAATCTTGTAGACAAATGCAGATTGATGTGGCCACATTTGGGGCTGCGATGCGATTGTGGGGATTCAAAAACCCTTTTAAGTTGTGGTCGCAATTGCGGTTGCGGTCCGCAATTTATAACTCTGTTCTTTTGTGAGTGCGGCATGCATGTTTGGCTGATGGCTTAACATTGTTGAGACTTATGGAATGCTCCATGGTTGCAAAGGGTTTCTTCCCTGAATTATGCAGCAGATAGATTGCAAATGTTTCCATCAAAGTTACATGAATTTTGATCTTATTTTGTTATAGATTGATTATCTTGATTGTTGGTATTACAAGATGGGCAATTAAGTTAGATTTCCAATGCTATGATAATTAGTCTAATCAAAGCTGCAATTACTGGGGGTTGTGAGTTGAGTGAACAGATTGTTAAACTTGTATGTTTTATTCTCTAAATCCTTTTTTCATGATAGTGACATTAAGGATAAATTATAGTACATACATTGTATTAGATGAAGAGATTCATCATTTAATTTTGTTTGCATGACTAATTAAAATTACATGTGAGCGTCTACAAGATCACATTTTATTAGATAGCAGATTTTAATGCATTTGATATCTCATGCTCTTTCATTATGAAACCTGCTCTGTTGTTTCAGGTAAAGGAGGCCAATCAAATGCCTAATGGTTTAGTAGCTGTGCTATAGATCTCTTTTTATAGAGACATGAAAAGGAAAATAAGTCTTAATGTTAGAAAGACCTAGTGGTTAAGTTGGTGTTTGACATTAAGATACATAGACGGATTCAAAAGTGGTCTATGATTTGGTAGCAAATAGAGTTAACATGGCAACTTAACCATTCAAACTGTATTTACTTAATGTATTTTCATAGAAACTAGAAAGATTTTGGATTATTTTTAAAAAATGTTTCATACACCCTGCATTCATATCAGCACTTCATGCACATCTATGAGTACAACACAATAAATGTGGCATGCTAATATATCTGTGGAGTGTGGATATTTGTTGCATCATGTTTTTGTTGAAATTAATGCTTCGTATACTTTTCCTAGACTGTTTACTTTGCTGTTTGTTTCTAGGGCACAAAGAATGTACCATGAATCTCTTGATAATCTTTTATTGGTAAATATGAGGCAAACAGAGTTATCGTTGGGTTAATTTTTTTGTACTCTTTTTTTCATGTTTTGACATCATGTTCTTAGTATCCTGATAACTTGTAAAGGGAACTGGTTGAGTTAGGCCTCCCTAATTCTAATATGGTATCAGAGCTAAATCATTATTGATCATGTTATTCATCAATCCTCTATAGTATCTATCATAGCTATCAAAATCTTTTGCGCAACAGTGAGGGCATTGCAAGGAATTGTGATGGGATTCTAGCTCATTTATCAAATTGTGCATCAGTTGAAGTTCTTGAAGTTGTTGACAGGCTTCCTGGGATTATTATATTGGAGGAACTACCTCGCTAAAGGATTTGGCCACCTCAATTTATGGGAAGTCAAGCCACTGGAGAAAATATTGCCCTCTACTTTTTTGCAAAAGATGTTGATAGCTATGACTATGATACATACTACAGAGGTTGATGAATAACATGATCAATAATGATTTAGCTCTGATACCATATTAGAATTAGGGAGGCCTAACTCAACCCAAAATCTAACTCAAGAGTTGAGGGTTGCTCGACCCTTTATAAGCACTTGTTTGGTCATATCTCTAGCCAATGTAGAACTTCTAACAAACTCTTAAGTATAGTTTTGCCTCAATTATGTTCCATGTCTATAGAATTGTAAATATATATTACCTGATTGGCTGGTTATTTTTTCTTCATATATGTTCTGAACTTCTAGATGCTAGGAGGCGTCGGAGAACTCGACCTCTGGTAGTCCAGAAGAAAAAGAGGAGACTGTTACCATTTATTCCTTCAGAAGATCCTGTCCAGAGACTGAAACAAATGGGTTCCCTTGCTTCTGCTTTAACAGCATTGCATATGGAATACAGTGATCACCTCACATACATGCCTGGAATGGCTCCTGGATCTGCTAATGACACCGATTTTGAACGTGGTGGCATGCAGGTCTCTACTAACTAATTTTCTTGGCAGATTTTTTACTGCTAGAAGTGTACCGTAACAAACATGCTAATTACCATGGACATCTCCATCATTTTGTAATATTTTTATTTTTTTCCTCTTAGACCCTCTCCATGGAAGACACAGAGACCTTAGAAAACTGCAAAGCTATGTCTACAAGAGGCGAATGCCCTCCCTTTATGGTTGTTTTTGATTCACGTGAAGGGTACATCTTGAACTCATCACCATGAAGTAGAAAATCAATTTATGTTGCCTTAATATTTAGCAGACTTTCCTTGATATTATGGTGTAGCTATACCGTGGAGGCTGATAGCCCAATCAAGGATATGACATTTATTGCTGAGTACACTGGTGATGTGGATTACATGAAGAATCGAGAATCGGATGATGGTGACAGTATGATGACACTTCTTCTTTCAAAAGAAGAGTCTCAAAGTCTTGTTATATGTGCTGATAAACGCGGAAACCTCGCTCGCTTTATCAGTGGCATCAACAATCATACCCTGTAAGCCTGTCTCACTTATCTCTTGTTATTCTTGAATAGAAAGATAGAACAGGAGGAACACGGGGGGTTTTAGGGGGTTGTTGGGGGGAATTCTTCTATTTTTTTGTGATACAGCATTCCTTATTTCTATACTTCTACAGTCAATTTTATAAGTTGTTTGGCTCTGGCATGCTCTCTAACGAACTCAAGTTTGTAGGATCCTTATATCATAAAATGCTAATATTTTTTTTTTGTATTACTACTTCCTAAGTTTCTTGTTTTAAAACATATTCAATTTTATTGCAGGGAAGGAAGGAAGAAGCAGAACTGTAAATGTGTAAGATACAATGTAAATGGTCAATCCCGAGTCTTTTTGGTTGCTATTCGTGATATTGCCGAGGGGGAGAGGCTTTATTATGATTATAATGGTTATGAGCATGAATATCCGACTGAGAATTTTGTCTAGTGAAGGCATGCATAGGTCCCAATAATCTAATTGGGACGCATTCTAGATCCTCCTGAAAAGATTTTAATTATATTCTTGAAAAAAATTAACTTATAGTTCTTGTGGATTCAACAAAAAATTTCTTAAATTGTTGCCATGGGAAATTTATGGCAATTTATGTTGTAGAGCGAGCCCAATTATGCGGCTTAGAGATGAATAGAGTAGTAGCCTAGGAAAACTTTCTTCATTTAGGTGATATCTCAAAATTTGAAGTGAGATATTAACAAGAGTTTCAAGGAATCGAAAAGATTCTGAGATTTTACCTTAATTTATTACATTTGATATTTATCTTCTTTTACTCAATGCTTATCATTTACTATTATGTTGGTCAATCCTGTTTTGTATGCCAACTAAATCCTTGAGGGATATGAATTTACTTGAAAGTGCTCTTTTAGATGTATTTCTCCCTCTTCTTTAAATGTAATTTACTTACATTCAAAAGAAGATCTTGTCATGCGTTTGGTGAAATCATATATGCTATAGATTTTCAATGAAGTTCACGCTGAGAGTAAATTCTGCATTGTTCTGTTACTTTATATGCGTGCAGATACATTTACTAAATCATAATCTTGTGATTGGTATGATCTCTATTCTACGTCCTTTAATCAATTGAGGATACTACATTGACTTCGTAGTTTAGTTGTACTTTTCTGTTTTTGGTCGAATAGTTTAATTGTACTTGAAATCCCGTTTACACGTGAGTTCCCGAGAATGAGTGCTTTTCTTTCTTGTTTATGATGATCTCTCTTCATATTTTTCTTTATTTTGTAAGGATTTCGAATAAGTAATGCTTGAGGAGCCAAAGTCTTGAGTGAAGTCTATGAAACAGCTGCCTCTGGAGTTTAGTTATCAGAGATTGAGTTCAAAAAAGTCGGCAGCTATGAATGTAAGACTCTGGTACTCAGTCTCTACATTGGATTTAGCTACCAAATTTTACTTGTTGGACCACCATGAAGTGAGTTTGGGTCTGAAAAAGATGTATGAACCAAAATGTTGATATCATATTATTTGGATCCAAAGCTCAATCTGCATTACACAAAATGCATGAAGAGGCAGTGGAAGGCCAAGATAATCTGGCCACAATGCCAAACCATAGTCTAAAGTACCCTTAAGATACCGCCAAAATCCTCTTGACTAGTTCTTCAAGAGGTTGTGACATGAATTGGCACACCTTACTAACACAAACCATTTTTTGCATATTGATAGTTGCATATTTAAGGCACCCACAATTAACCTGTAGAGAGAATGACCACTTATATAATCAGAAATCAGTACCATCTCTTGTTAGTTTATAGCCTCATGGAAGTAGAGTATAAATCCCTTTAGACCGATTAAGAGAAGTGAGCCAACAGTAGCTGAATTCCAAGAAAACAGTCAAGCTCTCATGCTTGTTTAAGGGTAGAATTATTATTGAGTTTAGCTATCCGATTCTGAATTAGAGATCGAGATGAAATTTCCCGTGATCATCAATGTAGACTAGAACATGGAGATAACAAGTAGCTCTTTTGAAGATCAGCAGTGGGGCACATCTACTGAAATTAGACTCAGTCTAGTTTGAGTGTTTTTAGCCTCTCATATCAAAGCTCAAAGGGCCTGTTTCAACCTTTAGATTGCCTTATTAAGTTTGCAAACCAACTATTTGTCACGAGGTTGTTGACTCATGTAAACCTCTTCTTCTAAGAAGTCATTCAAGAAAGTTACATCAACTTGCTGTAAAGTCCAGTCATTTGTAAGTGCAATTGTAGGGATAATTGTCAGTGTCACATATGTAACAACTAGAGAAAGAGTCTCAAAACACAACCTACTCTTTGATGAAATCTATAGGAGACTAACCTAGCCTTGAACCTATTCAAAATGCCAGTAGGGTAACACCCACTTCCATCCAGTGTGGAACCTGTCTGCTGCAAAGAAACTAAAGACCAATTGTGATTAGTAAGTAATCATCAAATTTAGCTTGCACATTTTCCTATCCTTATGGTAATGTCAAAGCTTGCTTTACTGAGGTTGGTTTTAAGGTAAAGAGTAAGAGAATATTCTGAAGATGAGGTTTGACAATTCTAGACTTTGACATGAAAGGAGTTGGTGTTGTTGGTGAAGAGGACAAACACTAGCCTACTTAGGATGAGGAAAAGGGAGATGGAGACGATTATGCTATTGTATTACTAGACATAGGACTTGTCGCAGATTGTGGTGACATTTAGGGCTCGTGGCATCTGCAGGCCATAATGGAGAATAATGACAAAGGGGGGTGAAATTAAATTATGCTGACCTTTAGATTGTGATGAAGGGGTAATCTGAGGCTTGGAGAAATAATGACTTTAGCATCTAAGTTCCTGAGGTATTTACAACCCTTACATGATAGAGGATACCCAAGGAATATGAACTCCGATGATATGAAGTCAGTCAAGTTTATGATGATTATGAGGGCGCATGAAATGGTTAACGTGCACAAAGACTAGAATATTACATGTCCCCGCAATCCCATGGGTCATCTTTTAGACCTAACAACTTAAATTTTTGAGATAATTAGTTCTTAACATGATATTAAAGTCTTTATAACCAAGTGACTTGGGGTTCGATCTTTACCACTCTCAGTTCTTCTAATAAAAAAAAAGTTGAATCCCAGCGCGTGGTAGATGAGTTTGTGCACTTTCACACTTTAAGTCTAAATGAGCTCTTTGTTAGAAATATAATCATTCATGTATCTTTTACGCAATGATTAAATTTTTTTGAATAATTAGTTGGTTCTTAAGACTCTTTCCATAATGTTACTTTTAAAAAAAGTTAAAATGGTTGTTTTTGGTAATGGTAGCTTTAAGTCACCAATACCGGCAGTGGCGGAACTTGGAGAAAAAGTTTTGGGGAGCTCAAATAAGATTTCAATACATAAATTAAATATTTTATTTTTAAATTGATTTTTTTCTTTAATGATTTGTTTCATGAGAAAAATTTGACGTTTGTATATTATTTTTATTGATACATACATATAATATATAGATTCTAAATTTTTACACTTCAAATTCTCAATTGTTTATGAAAAGAAAAAAAATATTATCGAAATTTATTTTGTGATTGTTTCATAGATGTACTAGTAATTAATAATATAAAATTTACTATTAAATTTAATGATAAGGAAAGAAATGCGACCCTCAAAAAAAGGAAAGAAATGCAGGAAGGGGAAAATGTGAAAAAATTACAAAACTGACAAAAGGTAGGAATTGAACCTTCCACAAGGTAGTTATAGGTAAAGTTCACAAGTCACAACCACTAGACCATCGTAGAACTTGTGTTTAGGAACGCTCCTTTTATCTATATATAGGATATATTGAATAATTTTTTAACCAGTATACATTTTTAAAAAAAATTCTAGAATTTTCTATAGCTCCCCCTGTCACTTAAAAGGTCCGCCACTGAATACCGGATGGAATCTATACTTTCTTTTAAAAGTTTGTTTAGGGAAGGAACTCAACAAGAAATTGAAGATTTACCCTTTAATTCAATTGAAACACTTTACGCTTGAAGGCGGTCCCCAAAGCCATACAACGCCAAGAATCCAAAGCCAACCAAAAATAAAGGAACCCCCACAAAACAAAAACCCAACCTAACAAAGATTCTGAGGGAGTCCTTAAGAATTTATCCAAAAGACCATGCTCCACGATATCAAATTTAGAACTAGAGGCCAAAAGTTCAAGGAAGAGCACACGTTGGTTGGAGCCTTCCAACTTGAGAAACTTTCCTAACAAAATAGTTTTATTAAGGAAGTTTATCAAACAAATAATGAATAAAATACAAAATTTCATAATGTGAATTTATGAAAAACTAAAATTTTAAACCAATCTCCATATCAAGAGGAAAACTTGATATATATAATAAATAAATAAATAAATATTGCATGCTTGGAGATCATAAATAGGTTTAAAATAACTTTTTTGAGGGATAATTAATATATATAGCTACAATGAATTTTGGGTTAATCCTCTACTTGGTCCATGTGGTTGTGTCGCCGTCTGAAATTAGTCCCTCCCCGGAAAATTTGAAAATCTAAGTCCTCGCGTTTGGAAAGTGTGTGGGGTAGGTCCTCGCCGGAGTTGGGAGCTCCGGAGAGTGATGATTAGGCTTGCTGATTAGATAAATTTTTCTGAGTGGCATTAAAAAAAATTTAAACAAAAAAAATAAAATAAAAAATAAAAAATAAATAAAATTAATAAAAATCCCTTAATTATTTAACTTACCCTAATTAATTCTAAACACAAACTTAATCCTAATTAACTTACTAACACATATCCAATTACTCCCCCTTCTCATCCAGAATCATCAGACTTAAGTACTGTTAATTTAACAAAGAAAAAAAATGGTATGAAGAAACCCAGAATCTTCAGACTAACAAACCCATAACCTTCTCATCTAGAAACTAAAACAAAGCAAAGCCAAAGAAAGAAGATCCACAACCTTGCAGCACCCTCTCTTCTTCTTCCCTAAACCCCAACCAGAAAATCAACAGAGTAAGGAGCAGCGATGATTTCCTTTCTAAGACAGAAGAGGAGAAAACATAGAGCGTGAGGGATCTGCGTAGCCATGGAAATCAGCCGCCGCCGCCGCCACCATCTTCTCCTTCCAATCTATACGCCGCCGCCGACACCACCCACTCCATCTCCTCTTTCCCGATCACCCGTTATCATCAGCGTCTTCCCTAGATCTGTGCGCCGCTACCACCTCCTCCTTCTCCAGGTTCGCATCGCCGCCACCTCCTCCTCTTCCCTTCGCAATGGCGAGCTTTTACAGAGCGGCGACGACGAGCTTTTCCGGTCACGAACACCATCCCCTGGTGTTCTGCTTTCGGGGTTGCTATTTCCTTGTCTCTTCACTACGTTTTGTCTGGTTTCTGGCTCTTGTGCTTGCTTCCCTTTTTCGGTTCTGTTATGGAGAAGGTTGTCGGTGATGTGATGTGGATGAAGATGGGAACGACGATGCATCTTGATCTCACCCAGATTTGTCTATTTCTTCACAGATCTGTTGTGGTTAGGTTTGGGGTTGGGTTGAAGGAGATGAAGAGATGTAAAGAAGATGAAGAATTAGAAAATTTAGGAATAGAGATTGTATTTGGACCTCAATTAGTATTAGGTTAGATTTGGGGGTTAGTTAATTAAATCGTTTTTTTAATTTTTTTGTTTAATTTTTTTTTAATGTCATGTCAGAAAAATTTATCTAGTCAGCAAGCCTAATCATCACTCGTTGGAACTCCCAACTCCGGCGAGGATCTGCCCCACACACTTTCCAAACGCGAGGACTTAGATTTTCAAATTTTCTGGGGAGGGACTAATTTCAGACGGCGACACAACCACAGGGACCAAGTAGAGGATTAACCCATGAATTTTACTAGTGAATTATTTATTGGGATATGCACTAGTAGCTTAATATTACTTATATTTAATTATCATATCGTAAATATGCAAGAGATACATATAGAGTCACACGTATAGAATTAACCACTAGAATGTAATATAATGCCTTATTACGCCAGGTTCATCAGATGAACATTTATTGGGTCTGGTTCTTTGGATGAGTCGAATATTCATTCAGGAGAATTATGGTTAACCACATTATGAGGCTTATAAATAGAGCATGATATGCTCAAATCCTAGCGATACATTTTTCTCAGACTGGTGCTTCCGCAAGGGTTTCTAGTGGAAGCATTCGCACAGACTTCTGAGAGACGAAGCTTCTTTTGCTTCGTTGCTCACGTCTTCAAGAAGTAATCCTTATTCCCTCTTGGGTTTTTATTTATTGTTTTATTTTTGAAACATGGTTTTGCAAGTCGTCTCATATATGGGAGTCTTATTTCGCTGCGGTAACCAACCACATGATTCTCAAAGTGGTATCATAGCCAAACTTTCGAATCGTGTTTGAGTTTTGTGAAAACATGAGTTATGTGATTTGTAAATCAATATGGTGTTGTAAACTTATGTTGCTGTAAGTTAAAAAATATATTACAAATTAATCCTAAAAAATATACTTATATAAATTCTAAAATTTAGTAATTACTTAAAACTTCCATGAATGCTTTTTAAATTGAATTTATATTTTTAAATAGTGTCAAGGGTCACTTTAAATTATTTAAACTTTCAATATTAAATATGTTTCAAATAAGATAGAAATTAAATATTATCTAAAAATATTCAAAATCAAATAAGTAATTATAGAAATTTTATCAATTTCCAAATATTTAAGAAAATAACAGTTAAAACTGTTATTCTATAATATAAATTTTTATTTATTTTTCTCATCACGTATGGAAGGGACTCACATTATAGCTATGGACAATCGTTACTGAAGTCATATTCGTGTATCCCCCACAAAAATGTCTTTTCTCTTAAGCTTGTGGGCCACAATACAAGGCATGTTAAGATTGAACTTCAGGCTTAGCTGGTCACAATTCCTTGATAACTCCGTCAAATTTTTTTTTTGCTAAGAAAACTCTTCACTAGTTATGTGACAGGATACCAATTTTTTTTTATCATTATTATTTTCAAAAATATGTTTGAGAGTTTGAATTCCAAAATAAAAGTTGATAATGACAAAATCTTAACTGGCATTGAGTGAAAAGTGTAAAGCTGAGTTGTTTTGACTTCATAGCCAGCCAGAAAAGTTCAATTTTTTTTACAGAAAACTAAAACCTCCTATATATATATATATCCTTGAATAAGTTCTCACCACATTAATCACACAAGTACTCTACTCTCTCTATCTATTTCTTATTTTTGTCACTCTCTTTTTTCTGGTTATTATTGTGTAAACACTAAATAAAGTTTAATCATCTTTGCAAGATTTGAATTTAAAAAAATTAGAGGAACCACGCTATGAGGAAGAATAAAGTGGTTGAGACTAGACGACAGGAACCCACAACTGTGAGCAGGACAATTGTTTGGTGTGTCAGAAAAATTACACTATCGATCAAGGACCACCTATATTTGATAGATGCCAAGAATTGATGCCTAGTAGAGAAGAAGCCGCTGCTCTGACATGTGCAGCTTGTGGATGCCAAAGGGGGGCACCACAAAAACATGTACATGTTGAAGTGAATCTGAGTGATAGTGGTTGTTCTCATGAGTCATCAACAAGTGGACGTTGATGACATGAACAACTTCATAAAGTATTGTAGTGAATGGTTTGGTGTTGTTTTTTACTTCCTTTGAATTTTGTATCATTCCCTACTATTTCATATGATTTTGAATTTCAGTGTAATGATGGAATGTTATACAAAACATCTTTTTGTGGTATTTTAATTCTGTGAAAAGAACAAGTACAATTTTAAATCTAACTAAAGTTGTTTTTGTTATCAAAAGTATTATTGACTTATTACTTATTATGTCATTATGCCTTATCAAAATATATTTTGAGAGTGTAATCTCAACTTTTTCCTTTTTTTCAGTCATTCCTTTTTCATTAGCCAATATAAATTCGTTTCAAATTTTTTTGGCTTCTCCCTAACTGATTTTCCACTTCAAAAAAATATAAGATGAAAGTGAATTTCATCCTTAGTTTTTTCCATTGTGAATGCTTATTTATTTCGGAGATCTCGATTTTGATGTTTAATTAAGACCTATGAGTATTTCACACTATACCAACTCTCACTATTTTTGTCATTTTATCTAGTTTTCATTTTCCCTATGGCAGTCCCTTTTATTGAATCCAATTTTATATCACGTCTTGAGACTTTTGAAGAACTCAATATTCATTTTACTATATCATAATTCAGTTAGCTTCTTTAGCGTGTTGAGCATATCTTTTGTGCATGAATAAAAATGATTTTTTTATGTTATTGGCATTTCCCAAATCCGAATAAGATCATATTGTACGTATTCAATCGTGAGTGTTTATCTCTTACGCCATAGAAACAATTCAATTAAATTGATTAATTGCACTATTTCCTTAAAACTTATTATAATGATCTCTTTGGCAAATAGCATATTGGGTTAATAGTCTTCCAAATCTGAATATAACAAAAATTAGTTATGTTAAATAAGTTTCTAAAACACATTATTAATAGAATACAATACTTCATAATGTTAATTTATCAAAAAATAAATTTTAAACAAATCTCCATATTAGGAGGAATTATATATCCATATTAATATATAATAATAATAATAAAATATATCATGTTTGGAGCATCATAAATAAATCTAAATCAACTTTTGTTGAGAGTTGATTAATCTATCTATCTATCTATCTATACTATATATAAAAGAAGAGTTTTTGCTACCTTGAGGGCAAGTTTGAAATTTAATAATTCATTGTACACAACTCTCAAATTAAGCATGGACATTTGTGTAAATATACTACTTATTTTCGTTAGATTGGATCAGGGTCGTTGATTGCATCTCCAATGTTATTGGCTTTTGCCCTTCTTTAAAACATTAATTTCTCTTCCTCTTCCACATTCAGCGGTTACAACTTCTCATCAACCTTTTGAACTTCAAAAATCTTTCACTATCCAAAAAATTTAATTCACATAGTATCTTCATCTTCCATCTTCTCAAGTTGCACCTTATCACCCACCTCTTCAGCTTCAACTATCTCCTTATAAAATCTCTAAACCAAGTTTTCCTCACATCAAAGCACACACACAATAGAGAAATATCATTCTACCATCCCTCTGCATCACCTGCATTGATTTCGACATCAAGGTATGACCTGATCACCTATGCTTTAGTCATTTGATTATTTCCAATTTTCTATCTCAATAATCTTCCTCACAATAAAACTATATTTGCCATCAATTGCATTTTTTTGTCTTGGTTTATGTATTTCCTTTTTTAACTTCCTTGCTTGCTGAATTACTATTTTTCCCCTTGGCATTTAACCATGCTTGCAAGCCCTACTCTCAACGAAGGAAGTTGTGGTTTACTTGATGATGTTCAACTTTAGGTATCACCTTAATGTTTGATAATTTTCTTTGTTCATTTCGTATATATAAGTACTAATGTCTTTCTTTTGTTTCCTTTATCTTTTGTCATAATCAAGTTTTAGTTTTACTTATTCCCCTTTTATAGCTTTTAATTTTCAATGGGGTGTATATACATGATGATGATGATGATGATGATGATGTGAAAAGCTGATGACATATAAAAAAACAACTTGGAGGATGACTGATTCATGGAGTTATTTTTATACTTTCACTAAATTATCTGCTTCAACCTAAAATTAGTAAATTTGTCTTTCAACTTTATTGTGCTAAGTTCTCTCTTACACATGGTAATTGTCTGGCTTTTGGGTTTATTGTCTGAATGACAAATGTTGTGAGGAAATTCTGTGTGAAAGTTGTATGTGTGTGTATTTCTAATCTCAAAATTCATATTTAATTTTGATTTTGGTGTTTGACTTATCCTTGCCCATTTTCAATTTAAAGGCTGATTTTGTGTCTGTTTGTAATTTCTTTTCTCATTATTTTGGGTTTTAATAAATTCCTTTGGCATTAGAGTTGAAGATATAAATTTGTCCAAGTTGGGGCAGGGAGGAACCATACAGTGGTTGTTACTGAGGGTGTAAACTCCCTGATGGAACAAAACATTGACAACTTGGTTTTGATTTTGCAACTATTATCCAATAAAGCACCCAAAAGTAAAATCTTTTGCATGAGGAACAAAAATACAGGTGAATATGAAGAAAACACATTAATATACTTTATGGGTTATAGAAGTTAGAAAAATGTAAACTTTAAATATTGGATTTAAATCTCAACTCAAAGCCCTAATGATAACACTAACATAAAGAATTTAAGTCACAAACTTTTGCACTTCTATAATTCCATTCACATACACATATAAATCTTATAAAATTTAATTTTCTTTGCAAGTACTCCATTTTGTTTATAAATTTAAAAATATAAAATTCAAGAATAAATTAGTTTAAAAAATAACAATTTAATTGTTAGATAAAAATAAAATAAAAATTGATTAAAATATTGTTAAAATTAGTCTTCAAACTTCACACACATATGCGTGCACACACATATATTTTAATAAAAAAATTAGCATAAAAATAGTGTTTACATTGTATGAATTTATATCGTTTTTTACTTAGGAGTTATGTAGAAGTCGAAAATTTTAAAACATGAAAGATTGAGGTTATATCCCAATTCAAAGCTCTTAATGATGACCCAAAACTAAAGAATACAACCCATGGGCCAAAAACTGTTAGGCTTCTACAATTCTACTTACATGTGCTTACTATTATATAGAACTTATAAAATCAAATTACTATTCTTAAAATGAACTTATTTTGTTTGTAAAATAAATATCAATTCGAAAATCAATTAATTAAGAGACTAACGATGTTATTTTTAAAATAATAAAATTGATAAAAACATTATTATTATCATATCAACTTTTAAGGGCATAATTTGTTTGGAAACAAACTTGAGAGTATTTAAGTGATGGTAAACATATACGAAGACTTCTTATGCAACACAGTGGTGAGACATTTTTAATCAAAACTCATAAAAAAGTAAGGACAAAAGCCATTTAAAATTTTACTGCGCTTCTGCAAAATAAAAAAAATACATTCATCATTTGAAATAGAATGTAAATTTATGTTCCTTTATATCTAAAATTAATTTTGTTTTTTTTAATTCAAAAAAAAATTCTTTCTATAAAAATAAAAAAATAAAAATTTAGAAAGAAAGAAAAATACACACAACAAAAATGAATAACCCCGTGCATCGCACGGGTAAAAGTACTAGTATATTAATAACGATGAAGCTTTACTAGTGAACTAGATATGATACACATGTGTTGCATGAGTTTATTCACGATATTTTCTAATGTTGTACAAAAATGATTAAATAGTTTAAATATATGAATTATTATTAATTTTTTAATTAATAAACAATAGTTTGAGCGTGTTGTTTTCTTGAAGAATCTATTTCAATAAAATATCTTTTTGTTGTAAAAAAACAAAAAAAATTACAGAACATTAAAAAAAATTGTGAGACATTTTAATAAACAGTGTTAGAGTTTTTTTAGAGCAAAAGAAAAAAAAATATATATATATATCAGATCGAAAAGAGACCAGAGCTCAAAAGATATAAAGGGGACGAGATGATTAGTGAAACAAAAAGATAATCATCGCACATTTAAACAATCCCCGAAATAAATAAAAGCTTAAAAGACCACGACCGTTAGCAAAACAAACTAAAAAACCCCAAGACAAGCCAGAAAACTCAGGAAAAGTCATCACTAAATACAAATTAATCAATCACCTCTCGACAAACTCACGATTCCTAATAAAAGCAGCAAAGCCATGAAGGGTCGCCTCTTCAGTGCAATCAAAAGCCAGACCAAGTCTGACCTCTAAAGGTAAGGCCGCTCTCACTCGCGTCATAACACCCGGAAGTCCCTTTGAAATCTGAGGATCAACAACCGTCAACTGATTTTTTGAAGTGCTCGTAGTGACCGTCAACTTATTACTAGTGTTAGATTTTTCTTTTTATAAATAATTAATACTACTCAAATTTAAAAATATATTCAATAATTAGCTTTGAAGTAATTTTTAAATTTAATAATATGAAAAATCATTAAGTTCATGTAAAATATTTTAAACCAAGTAATAAGTTTTTAATATCATCAAATATATAAATTATAATAACATATTTTTCTACACTTTTTTATCAACAATTAACTTTCAAAATTATATAGGTTTTAACTTTAATATCCTAAAATATTATTTAGTATATTTAAATTTATTCAAGTTTGGTTATAATTATTTTTCGATATTATTCTTCCTTTAGTTATTTTACTAATATATAATAGATAAAAATATTATTTAAAGACTCAGCGCATGGAAACAGTATTTCAATCTATATCTTATACCATTTGCGATTTTATTAATGAAATATGCTTTGAACCTTCAAAATAATAATAATACATACATACGATATAGTGTTTTTTTTTTTCGAAAGCAAAATAACATATATGACATGATAGTCAGGAATACACAGACTAATAGAAAAAGGGGACACAACAGCTAAATCAAGCAAAACAGCAAAAACACATACGATATAGTTGATAGTTAATAAATTTTAGCGTCATTATAAAAAATACCTTTTAGTGAGATTTCTTAACTTTAAAACGCCAAAAACCTTCTAGTGAGAAAAGACCACGCTTGAACTATAATAATCTGAAAAAAGTAAGTGTTGGGGCAAACCGGTTTTTGGAGGCAGATTTCACTATTGAGGAGATTCATGAGGCAATAAAGAATTGTGAGGCAGACAAAGCGTCGAGACCAGATGGTTTCAACATGGGTTTTTTAAAGCACTTTTGGGAGATAATAAAGGAGGATGTGGTGCAATTTTTTAAGGAGTTTCATCAGTCAGGGAAGCTGGTAAAAGGTCTAAATTCTGCCTTTATTGCTTTAGGTCTGAAAGGACACCATCAAGAATCGATTTCAGATTACAGGTCGATAAACCTAATTGGGGGCATTGATGATAATAATTTATATGATGTTTTTACCTTTATTTTCCATGATGTTTTTACCTTTATTTTCCTATTTTTCCTAGGTTTTAATAGAGTCTTTAGTTGCATTTAGTGTTTCTATCAATTAGGAGTCATCATTTGCATAATAGTCCTTGTTGAGTCTTTTATTGCATTTTAGTCCATAGTAATTGAGTCTTTTTGCATTTGCATCCTTGGTCTAGATTGTTAGAGGAATTAGGTGCATTGTTGGAATGAATCTTTTAACTTATAATCTGAACTTTCATGGCATTGTATGCATTAGTTAGGAGGTTTTAAGTTACAAAGAATTACTTGATGTGTGTTCAATGTGCAACCCTTGAGTTAAGGTCCTTTGATGGTGATTCTTGTGAGACCCAAGTTTTTAAGCTTAGAATAAGTGAATGAAATTCCTATTCACGATTAGGTTTGATGTATCGTGAAGGAAAACCTGAACAAATGTTTATCGAATGGAATAAATTTATGAAGGAGAAAGTTCAGGAAGAGGCTAAGGATTGTATCAAAGTCGATATAAATTATAACACAAGTAGTATTCACTTATACCTAGGACGAGAGCGTCAGTAAACGACTAATTTGCACTTAAAGACACGATGGAAACTAATTCCAAAAATCTTCAGAGAAATGTTAGAACTTCTCTTAATCCTTCCATGACAAGCGTTTCGATGCGAAACCCTGGAATGTACGAACGTCTGATTCTAATTCTCGGAGGTTTGCCGAAACTAAAACCCTGATAGTTCAAGAAACCTAAAATAAACGGTTGATGAAGACTTTTTCTATTCGGAGCTTCAAACGAAGATTTCACACGCGTACACCTATTTCTCTCGAACTTTCCAATTTTTCTTCAGAAAGAAGTTTTCTCATTCGACATCCACTGCAAAAAGTAGTTTTTCGGGTAAAACATATTTACACCGACTTTGGATCGTTTACCTTAATTCCAAGAAACCTCTTTTGAGTTCTGGAATTATGTCGCCAGAACCTATCTTAGAATTCACGGAGGATGGCACAGGAAAAATAGAAATCGCGAAATTTTCATTTTTCCGCATTTTCCATTACCTATAAATAGCTTGAAAAAAATTAAAGATCTTCACCATTTTCACCACCAAACCCGCGAGCAAGAGGAGAAGGAGGGGATAAGAGATTTTTCGCTGATTCTTGCCTGATCATTGCATCGACAGTTGCTACTTGAAGATCTCGAGGTATAGATGCTATTCCTTACTTTTGATCGTCAATTCCATCGTTTTTCTCTATGTCTTTCTGTGCTCAAAGTTTTGAGCTTTTTGTAAAACTGTCCAAATAACTTCATCTTTCTATCTAAACCTCTTCCCTGCGTGCCCAAGAGCATGTTTAGCGGATTACATTTCGCCGAATCTCGCCGAACTGCCGCCGAGTTTCAATTCTGCTTGAAAACCCCATTTTTGGCCAAAGCTTCGCCCTTTAGACTTAAAACTCTCGACTAAGCTTAGCACCAATAGGGTTAGTTGTCATAAACGTCGTTGGTGACGTCCCCATCAAATTTGTTTTTCGAAATTCCAATTTTGAAATTCTGAGCTAAAAATATTGACCAAAATACCCCTGCGACAGTTTTCGACCCGATAATTTTTCCGAGCTTTAATCCATCTTAGTTACGACTAATGATAACCTAGGAACCAGGTTTGATCGAAGAAAAATCGGCGCACACAATTAGTGTGTGTGGCCGAGAACACCTCCAAGGGGGGAGGAAAAATCCCTTTTTTCGAAAACTTGTCCTATCGCGTTAGATTATCGTACTTCGGAGTATATGCTGCTTCGTGTAACCTTAGTAAGTATTGGTTGCTGAGTTTCTGACTGATTGTGATGGAATTCTGTGGTTTTTGCTCTAAGGTTCGTTTGAGGAATTCCAAGGAGAGGAAGGGGGAGATTGTGAAGGAACGTTGCAGGATAACACTGGAGGAGTTACAGGTGAGAGCTACTCACTGAATACTAGTTAATGCTTTAGGTGTCGACGGATTCGACTTGATTTATTTTTTATGCACTTGTTTGTGATTGACTGGGAAATGTTTTATGAGGCTTCGGCTGACAATGATGATTATTCATCTCTAGATTGTTTTTGAGATTGATTCACATGCTATGTGCTAAATGGTTAATCTAGGATGTGTTGATATTGATCTACGTGCTATGTGCTAAATGGTTAATCTAGGATGTGTTGATATATGTGCCATGACTGTTGGATTGTGCTAATTTGACTATGCAATTACACATATATCTGTTGTACTTCAGAGTGAGGATAACGGGCAATTATGCCAAATTTATCATGAGATTTTGGGAAAGTTTGACGGCACGAACAGAGGTTCGGGTCTTGTTATTGTTTTAGTGGATCGAGACCTTCTCTGGGAGTTACTTGGGATTATGGGATCTTTTAAACTCATAAGACTAGAGATAAAACTAAATGGAAACTGTCTTACAAGGAAAATTCATAAGACACTAAACAACCTCTGAACCTTTAAATAATGATAACAATCTCGGATGGAAGCTTAGGATTCAAATATTAGTTTTGGAAAATGAGAAGTGTCGTCGAATCCAAGTTTTGGGGAAACTTATAAGTTTCTGAGTATGTTAATACTCTTTTGCTCGATGAGCAGTTTAGTTGTTTGGCTATCTAAAAGATAAGCCCGGAAACGGGTAGTTTCCGAGTATGTCGATACTCTTTGCTCGCTGAGCAGTTTTTGACCATCGGATGGAGATGAGTCGGATGATTCGAGAAATCATTGATTCCAGCCTCCAGAATTTTTTTTTAATTCCGAATTTTCAATGATTTCTTCTTTTTTCTCCGAATCTTCTCCTAAAATAAAGTAAATAAAAATAGATAAGAGATAAAAACAAGATAACACCTTAAAATAAACTTATCTAATTCTAAATTAAAGTAAATAAATCCTAATAATATCTAGAAAATAATATAAAACATAGAAAAATACTAAAACCAAACAAAAATAATAAAATTCATGAAATAAGCCTAAAGTGACCTAAAATGACTAAAATATCTTAGATAATATATTAAAATGCATGCCAATAAACTAGGAAAATAGCCTTTAATCCCGGGTCCTCACAATCGTAGTATAGTATCGGGTTTTGTCGTCTCCACAGGGATTGTGTTGCTACGTATTAATCTTACTAGCTAGATGTTGGATGAATGGCTTAAATAGTAAAATGTGGGTTTATTTAAATAAAGGAAAAACTATAATTAAAGCGATAAACGAAGTTTCACGGAGGCAAACAAAGAAGAAAATGTATTTGGAAAATGAGTTCATTTGATTTACAACTTATTCTCAACCAATATACTCTTATAAGATGAAATTGACATTTAAGATGCCGATAAGAGCTATTCACCCACTAATTTCTTAGCTAAGCGAATCTACTCATTAAGAACCTAGCCTTAATCTCTTAAGCCCTAGTGATCATAAAAGGAGCATTATAGCACATACCTACTCGATAAGACATTCCTAAGCTCTGTTCCTAACCTAAGAAGTTCATGTCCTAGCGGATAGAATCTCTGACTGTCACTCAAGAAATCCCAATAGTTCCTACTAGATAATCCTATCCTAGAGAGGTGAGTATCCCGACTTGTCACTCGGTATAGATCTCTTTTCCAACTCATGATATTCATACCTAAGAGTTAATGTCCCCTATTATCACCTAGAAAACCTCAACCCTATCTAAGACAAGTCTTTCTTAAGATGACTGATGCAAGGGTGGTTTATCTCATTAACTAAATTCACACCAACTTCTCAATTGTCATGCAAATCCTAAAAATCATCATATTGGCAAAAGATACATGAACGTGCAAAGAGAATTAATAACCTAAGACATATGAATTTTTCCCCTTTTATTAACTAAGCCTACATTAACCCATATCAATTTCTCAATCTATATATGAATTAATATAAACTCTTTAGAACACCAATTAACCAATTGAAGCATTAAACATAGAGAGAAACACCAAATAATGAAAATCCATACTTATAATTGCATAAAAGTATATTGAATAAGAAAGAAAATCAAATTAAGTCATTCTAAATACCAAAAGAGAGTCAACGCAAAAATAGGTAAAGAGAAAAACAAAACCCAAAATAGAACGGAGCCATGGACGTCCGGAGAAGCTGTCACCTCCTCCATGACCCTGACACCGGCCCACAAGGGCCTAGCCTTCCTCTCCACCAAGAAATTACCTCCAAGTCTCCCAAAGGTGTTTATTAGGTTTAGGAGAAAAGAAAAGATGAAAAAGATCCCAAAAAGTAGGTCAAAAACAGAATTTATAATGATTTTTCATAATCTGGTACGTTTTGTCCTTTCTGGTGCAGAAAATGATCAGACGTAGGCAGGAGCACCGTAACACGGTGCACCCGCGTGAATCTGGCGCATTTTCTTCAGCATCTGGCACGTGTCACGATCAGAGGCGCATGTTCATGGTAAGCTCGTGCACTTGCGCTGCGCATGATTCCAGCCTCCAGAAATTTTTTTTTAATTCCGAATTTTCAATGATTTATTCTTTTTTCTCCAAATCTTCTCCTAAAATAAAGTAAATAAAAATAGATAAGAGATAAAAATAAGATAACACCTTAAAATAAACTTATCTAATTCTAAATTAAAGTAAATAAATCCTAATAATATCTAGAAAATAATATAAAACATAGAAAAATACTAAAACCAAACAAAAATAATAAAATTCATGAAATAAGCTTAAAGTGACCTAAAATGACTAAAATATCTTAGATAATATATTAAAATGCATGCCAATAAACTAGGCAAATAGCCTTAAATCCCGGGTCATCAGTCATCATGAGATAATACCTTTTTATAATTAATTATCTTTTGTCGCAGAATCGACATTTGCCTTAGGGTATTCTTTTTAGAGACAATAAGTTAGTTAGAACACGTGGTGACGTGTCGAGTGAGGTCGTCGGAGACGTTGTTTGGCTAATCACTTTGCATTCATGCACACATTTCTGGGGTTAATACATGGTGGGATGCCGGACCTCGGTGGATTCAAAAATGGTCATAAGACCCGGATTTCCACATAAGAACACTGCAGTGATTCTTAGTAGCAGACGGAAATGGCAGGCCTTCGGGGTTTACTGCTGATCTGACTACCTTTTGTTTGGTATAAGAGACACGCGAGCAGAAATGGTCCCACCGTGGCTGGTGTTAGGGCTGACTCGTTGATGCCCATCCCTCCGGATTGCATCTTGTTCCTCGTCATCTCATTCATGCAACATGCATACTGACTTAGTTGCCGAGTGTGATTGATACTTGTTAATCTTATTTGATGCATGTTAATTGTTATTATTGTCTTTTATATTCATTGGAAGATATACAATTTTATAATGTTATCACTAACTTCTAAGCCTAAGTAGCTATCCCTTAAGCTTTACCTATTGGAGTTATTACTTATATAATTCTTTGGAGTTGACCCTCGCGTCTTCTGTGTGTGCTTTGGCGGACTACGCCCATTGTCAGATGTCCATGGCGGACTGGTTCACGATGGTTCACCCTTCGGGGGGGGGACTAGATTTGAGATGCTTGACCAGGAGGACCCCGGCTCATGGGTGGTCGACCCCGCTGGCCACCGAACGACTTACTCGGGGAGAATTATGGAAGACCGTGTCGACAGTCTGGGACACTTGACAGAAGAAGTGCTGAGGAGATGTACTGTCAGCTTCAACCTGCCACCCGGCGTGCACTGCAGACCCGGTGTAGGAGTACCACCACCACCGTCATCTTCGGATGATGAGGACCCCTCGAAGGAGGAGCCTGTGGGAGGGACTTCTTCGGATTCTAGCTCACCTACTGTTGCTGTCATTGATGACCTTGGCTCGGGCCCTAAACTCGTGAGACCAGCACAGGAGCGTGTCGCAGTAGCGAGAGGGGGAAGGATGGTGTACATTGACCTAGTCGTTCTGGATTCCGATTCGGACGATGATCACGCTAGCATGTAGTTGTGAGTGCTGGGGTGAACTCCTCTAGACAGGATTAGTGTAGGAGTAGAGTCATAGCTCTGGACGTCATGGTTCTTTTTGGGACAGGGTAGTTTCCTGACCGTTAGCTTTTTGTGTGGTTTTCTTTACGGAAATCACAGAGAGTTGGTCGGACTAGGAGGTCTTGTTTAGGCCGTTTGGGCTGACTTATTCTCGTTTTTGGAGGACTGTGTTGCGGACACTTGACCTTTCATTTTGGCTTGTACATATTGCCTACGGGCGCTACTTTCGGTTACTTCCCGTCACTGGAGGATACTCGTGACGTGGTTCACTACTTACAGCGGGGGCTGTAAATATATTGTACATTAGTTGTGTTGTCTTTTGTTGTAGAGTCTTTATTTCAACAAGTCTTTAGTTTTATTGTTAGAACAAATCGGAAAAAAAAATCACGTTTTTCCGCTTTATTTTCTTTTTGGTTACTAAAGTGATGCCACCGAAATCGGGGTGTTACAATTCTCTTGTCAAAGGAATTATATTTATGAAGAATAACAAAGGGTTGATGAAGCATAAAGGCTAGGAGGTTTTAAAAGTGAGCAATGAAGTCCAAAAGAGCTGTTTGAGAGGAGTTACAAAGCTCATGAAGGCCCTTAAGTGAATTAATGACTAGAACTTGAGCTAATGGACGTTTGGAGTTGTGTATTGCGTGGCATGTATCTCATAGAACATATATTTTATTGAAGATCCGACTGGTCATATTGAAGATCTATGTGTTGTGAATAACATATCAAAATTACAGCTCAATCCGACGGTTAACGAAGCCACACAGACCGTTTTCCTAAAAGAGGCCGGAGCTGACAGCATGTGCACGCATGTGCGTGCACTATGCCTACACGCACATGCGTGGGGTCATTTTTTAACTATAAAAACCCTACTTTTTAATCATAATTGATTATACTAGTTCATATCTTAGAGTCTGTTTGGTGGTCAGGACAGGATAGGATATGACAAGATAGTAATCATATCTTGTTGTTTGTTGCGCCATCAGGATAGGATAACACTATCCTATCTCCTATCCTATCATGTCTATCATGTGTAAAAGTTATCTTGAGGAGGCGCTAGGTGTAAGGCCCTATTTTAGTTTGTTTTGTTTTTGAGAAAGATTGAATAAAATGAGGGTTTTGTTAAAGTTTGGATATTGGCAGATTACAACTGTCAACTTGTGTGAACTTTTAAAGGGTCTTAACGACCTCATTTGGGAAAACTTCCTTCATGAGAGTTGTAGCCCTTTAAGTGTAGAAAATGTTCGAAGTAGAATCAGGTCATTCCGACCCCTGTAGCTCGAGATATTCGATTTTGACCGAGTGTGGTTCTGACAGTAAAGGGCCAACGAATTAATTTATGCATTTTTATTTTAATTCCGAATTTGGTTAGGTTATTTAATTAAAAATAGTAGGTTTTTAATTAAATAAGACCTGGTTAGGGTTTTTAATTAATTGGGTTAGGGGTGATGAGATTTGGTCTTGAAAAGGGAAAACCAAACCCTAGCCCACTTGTGGTTTGCATGGGATTTTAGCCAAGGGGGAAAACCCTATTCTTTCACAATCAGAAAACAGAGATACACTACAGCACCTTCACGTGAAAAATAAAGAGAGAACGTGTGAGAGAAGAGAAGGGAGCCGCCGCCCAAGCCACCACCATCGTCGCCGGTCACGCGCGCGAGCAAGGGAGAGAGCGCGAAGAGAAAGGGATTCGCGAGGGAGAGGAAAGAGAGAACATGGACAACAGCTTTTGAACCTTCTTTTCATCTCCAAACTTCTATTTTTCCATCACCAAACAAGGTAAGGGCTGGTCCTAGGTTTGGGTAGTATATTAGGGTCTTGCTATGGAAATTTCATGGAAAAAAGATGTGATCATGAATGTTTTTGCATGAGTTCTATGAACATGTTTATTGCTGGACTTCCATGCTTGAAATACCATGTCTAATAATCCTTATTTGATGATGTTGATTTGGATCTATGATTTTATGTGAAAATCTTATGAATACATGCTATGTTTGGCTTGTATTTCACATGTTACAACGTGAATGGTGTGAGATGTTGAATATGAAATTTTTGAGTGATTGTATGGTTGTTTGGGGGCTGGACTAAGGCTTATGAGGTTGAAAAGGAGGGAAGGAAATTGTTTTCAAAACCCTAGAGCCCATTGAGGTTTGGCCGAACCCTATTTCCAAGGGTTCGAGGCACTTTTCCTTTTCTTTTCATGCATGGGTCGTTAGTCAAGTTTTTAAAGAATTTGCCATGCTATGTCATGCATTATTTGCCATCTTTGCTAATACAAACTTACTTGTAATGACTTGAAATCCTTATGTGATGAGTTCTGAAATTTTGGGATGATCAATGTGTTGTTTGGGGATGTGCTAGGGCTTGGGTGATCAAAGAGAAAGAAAAGAAAATTTTTTGGAAACCCTAAGGGCCTTTTGAGGCTCGGCCGAACCCTACTTTTGGGGGTTCGGTGAATTCTTTTCTTTCGTTTTAATATGCAATCCTTAGGATACCTTACTTGATAATTTTATCATGATATATTATGCATGAGAGTATGTTTATGCCATACCTCAAGGGAATTGTATTGTTATTGGAGAATTGTTCAAGGTCGCTCATCCAGCTGTAATTCCCTTGGGCGCTTGGATTGTTGTTTATTTCTGCGACATGAAATTAAGACTCTAGGTTTGACTTTAGAGCCTTAAGAACAAAGAGAAAGATAATTAATAATGTTGTGACTCGCTTGCAAGTGAAATTAATTAGCGGACATAGGTCAGGCAGACTATGGTCTATGAGAACGATGGGCTTGCACGTGAGGGTGTTTTTGTGGATGAGCCGGTTAGGTCTCCACGTGATAACCATGATTTAGTCATGGGATAGGGATTGACTGTGTGGGTCTCCCTGAGTGATTTGTGGATGAGCCGGCTAGGTCTCCACGTGATTGAAGGTTGTACTACGGTCCCCTCCGAGAATGGTTCATCTGCGGATGATCGAGATTGGCCAAGGAGCTTTGGTGGGATGTGCGATGTGAGGATCCGTTAGTACTGACTAACTTACTGTATATCCATAAACGACATATAACGTTTATATTGTGATAGTGTTGCACTTGTGATTGTTATCTTTCTGTTGGACCTGACCCTGTTTTGTGTTTACTTGTTTATTTGGGGGGGGGGTAGATGCCGCTCTCGATGGATATGGAGGATATCACGAGGGTGGAGATTGTTCTGGATAGTCCAAATGAAGACCGACTCTGGGAGGCCGACAATTCCAGAGTGCGGAGGATTTATGTCGGCGGTGTAGTATTCTTGGTAAGGAACAGTTTTGGGTCGCTCATTGCAAGTCAGGTTCTCAGGGACGGATCAGTCATGTTTCCGCATCCTCCAGCTAGGTTTCAGGAGGCCGTGGAAGAAGATACTTCGGAGGATACAGAAGAAGACCCTTCGGAGGACGTGACAGTAAAGTCACGCTTACAAGAGGAGGAGGCAGTGGAGTCTCCGCCACCTGAAGTCAAGCCGGAAGTCCGGGCGCAGCGCGTTCCTGGGCGTCCCAATTGCTTCAGGGTGGGACATCGAAAAAGTGTGATCATGCTGGAACGGGCCAAGAAGAGGGCGCGTGAAGCAGAAGCTGATATTCCGAAGCAGGATCAAGACTAGGAGTTCTTTGCAGTGGGACTGAGAGTTTTGCACCGGACTATTATTTATTTTACTTTAATGTCGAGATTTTTTTTGATGTAGGGCTCTAGCCCAAGGATTTATTATTTCACTCTTGGAGTTATTGTTTACTTTCATTAAGAAGTTATTTCTATTTCAGAAGTATATGTTTTAATTATTCCGCATTGATTTTTTTGTAAAGGTTAAGTTTCGCAATAATTGAATCTTTTATCAGTAATTAAAGGTTAATTAATTAATCGGCGAAAATTCTTTGTGAAAATACACGTGATTAGTTACTGTGTGACACTCGAGAAATCGGGGCGTTACACTAGGATAGAACAAGATAGGATACCAGTTATATATTTTCTTTCAGTATCTTAACTCCAAAATAATTTGTTTTAATATTATATAATTTATAATTTATAACAATATTAATTAATAAATATAAAAATATTAATTTAACTAAAATAAAAAATAAATAAAATTATTATTCATAAATAGTAAAATAGACTACTCACTTACAAATATTGATTTATTAATAGTAATAGACTAATTTAATATTTTCATCTCCTATTATTTAAAAATTATTTATCTACTTATATAATAATTTAAATATAGATTACTTTTAAAATAATAATATTTTTAATTTAGTTAATTTTTCTTATTTATCACGTGTCACAATTAAGTGAAAACCAATTGGTTCCAAATATTAATTTTTTAATAGTAATAGACTAATTTTCTATTTTAATCTCCTATTATTTAAAATTATTTATCTACTTATATAATAGTTTATAGTTTAAATATAAATTAATTTTGAAATAATAATATTCTTAATTTAGTTAACTTTTATTGTTAATTATCACGTGTCACAACTAGGGGGAATGGTAGCTCACTTGGTGAGCTAAGGGAATGAAGGGATTTGCAGGGTGAAGGGCCAGGGTTCGAATCCTAGCGAAGGAACTAATTTACTAACGATTAACAACTAACATTTGCCTATATATAAAGGGAGAGTTTATGCAGCCAGAAGGGCAAATATGTAATTCAATAATTTATTGCAAAGCCCACAAAATGTAAACATGGTTATTTCAGTAAATATGTATATATTTTTCCCTTAGAATCAATCTCAGCCGTTGCTTCTCTTTGGGCTTCCAATCCCATTATCCGTTGGAGAACCTTTTGTCTCTTCTGTTTTCCTTCTTTAATTTCGTCGGTTTCTCTTTCAACCACTTTTCTATTCTCTCCTCAATAAAGAAACAGAGAAGAGAAAAGGAGGTAGAAAGAGTGTTAACCTCGGTAGAAGAAGAAATAGACGTTCGATCGGCAATCCGGGACTTATCTTCCCATTTTCAATCTTCACTCTTATTCTCCTCCCTTAATTTTATTTATTTTAAAATATAGAATCATTCATGAAAATATATAAAAATTTAAATTTAATAGAATGATCAATTTTTAAATGTAATTTTTATTCAAATATAAATTTGATACATTTTTCCTTATCATATTCTGTCATTATCATGTGCACCTCAAACACAGGATAGGATAAGAGTTTATCCTGCTCTTATCCTATCATGTTGCTATCATGTTCACATATCATATCTTATCATATTCTATCCTGACCACCAAACGACCCATTAGTATCTTAGTTTTTCTGAAGTCTAGCTTGCTTAAGGAGTTAGGAGCTCTTCCAAAGTTCCTTCTCAGGTTAGAAACATGTTTACCTTAGCCATTATTGGCTAAGTTTCTTTTAGCATTTGGGATGTGGATCCTTTACTTGTTATTGTTTTAACTTTCTGGTTTCATCTTATGGAATAAAATAGTTTTCTTTCTATGAACCTTCCCTACTGTGATAATATGAACTTGAATGCATGCAAGTTATTTTTCCTTCCCATGCGCAGATTAATATTTGGTACAGGAATGAGGAACTTAAGGTTTGTTTATTAGAGAATTTCGCACCTTAGGAATAAGGGAAACGACTACAATTTCATGGCCCGAAATGAAATGAACTTAATCTTCAATTAAGCTGCTCATGAGAGAATGATCTAGTGAAGTCGGTTGAAAGCTCTTTTTGAACTCGAGCGTCTGCTTAAATAGACCTAGACTATATCAACAATAGAAAGAATGAGAACTACTCCATAAGCATCCAGACTTTTGAAACAATACTTGTTTTGGTGAAATTAATCCAAATGCTAAGTTTATAAACATTGTTTCTACCTCTTACTTCAGATTGCTATTTTCACAACCAACCACTAAAATTATATTTGTCTTTTACTTTTCTTTGGATTTAAGTAACCTTTGAGGCTATAAACTGATTCTTTCCCAATCTG
This sequence comes from Lotus japonicus, assembly GCF_012489685.1. NCBI lineage: Eukaryota > Viridiplantae > Streptophyta > Magnoliopsida > Fabales > Fabaceae > Lotus > Lotus japonicus. Next base: position 76,457,964 of record NC_080041.1, read on the forward strand.
TATGGTTCGACAATCTTTTATATTACTTCGGGCATTCTGTATACTTACAGAACGCGTATCAGGCCTTTATAAAATTCTGGCAAAGGTTTTGGCAAACAGGTTAAAGATGGTTCTACCAGATATTCTTACTTCTAATCAGTTTGCTTTCACCATGGATAGACAAATAGTTGATTGTAGCTTCATAGCAAATGAGGTCGTTGACACTTTGAGACGAACCTATGGAGGAGGTTTGTTATTAAAGCTTGACTTTGCAAAACCCTATGATAATGTGGAATGGTCGTTCCTGGTAGATATGATGGGGGAGATGGAGTTTGGGGAGAGGTGAAAGGGGTGGGTGATCATATGTGTCTCAACTCTCAACAACAACCTTAGCAGTTTTACTAAATAGCTCACCATCTGAGTTTTTTGACATCCAAAAAGGTTTGAGACAGGGAGATCCACTTTCGCCTTTATTGTTTAATATTTGTGCGAATGGTACGTCTTGTTTATTGAATCAGGCTTTGGAGGGTTCGTCACCGTGTGGGGTTGACATGGGGAGGGACTTTGGCTAAATCACCTTCAATTTGTGGATGATGCGCTGATTTTATATTGGGGGGGGATTTGAGACAAGTGGAATGAATTTCTTATATTCTTGAGATGTTCTTGCTTGTTTCGGGTTTGAAGCGGAATTTTCAGAAATCGTTGTTGATTGGTGTTAACGTAACTCAAGCTATGGAAGAGCAAGCAGCACAAATTATGAATTTTAATGTTGGGGAACTACATACCTTGTATTTGGGGTTACCACTTGGGGGTAATACATGAAATGTTAGTTTTTGGCAGCCAATTGTGAAGAAATTGAAAGCGAGGTTACGGAGTTGAAATTCAAGACATTTGTCTATGAGCGGGTTTGTGGGTTTGCTTAAGATTGTTTTGAATGCAATTCCTCTATACTATATGTCTGTTTTCAAGTTGCCATTAGGAGCTATTAAAGAGATGGAGGGGTGCATGCGAGGCTTCTTATGGGGTGGGGTGAGTGGTCTTCGGAAGATTCCTTGGGTGGCTTGGGAAGGCATTTGTAAGGGTGTGCGTTTTGGGAGTTTCGGGGTTGGTTTTTTTGTCATGGAAAAATAAAGCATTGCTGTTAAAATGGTTTTCGAATTTTAGTAGGGAAAAGAATGCATTGTGGAGGAAAGTGTTTTATGTTAAAGCAAGTCTGCAACAAGAATATATAATGCCTTTTATGGATATTGTTAGAATGTCGGTCGGGTCATATTTAACACAGGACCTGCTGGTTCTGTGGAGAGCGCAAAATGCAGCGATTAATGCTTTTAAAATGGGGTTGGCTTGTAAGGTTGGAGATGGGAGGGGGTTCGGTTTTGGAGTGATGTGTGGATTCGAGAGGCTTCTTTGCAGGTGATGTTTCCGAGGGTCTTTGCTCTAGCAATTCAAAAAACGATGACAGTTGCAGAGGTGGGCAAAAGGGAGGGAGAGAGGAAAATGGATCTGGTAAGTGGTGTTCCGTTGGAATTTCTTTGATTGCGAACTTGAGCAGGTTGGGAGTTTTAATAATTCATTGCAATCAGTGATGGCTATTGATGAACTGAATTTTCTGTTTTGGAAAGGGGATCATGTTGGTGTTTTTTCAGTGAAGGGATTGTGTATGGTTTTGGAGGGAAGTTGGTTTAATCAGGCTAGGTGGGTTGTCCCAAAAGAAGTAAGGAAGTTAGTGCTTGTGAAGGTTTCTCAGTTTGTTTGGCAATTGCAGCGGAATCGAGTGGCAACTAAGGAAGCGTTGATGGCGCGAGGCATTGTTATTCCAGGTGGAGGAGTTTGTTGTTTTTGCTTGGTATGTGTTGAATCTTCTTCTCATTGTTTTTGCATTGTTATCATGTCTGGATGGTGTGGTGTGCAATTCTTTCAAGAGAAGGAACATGTTGGGTAATGCCGGGAAATATTGGTATGGTTCTTTTGGAATGGGGGAGGCGTTAAGAAATAAATTAGATCCTTTGATATGAGATTTAATGTTGTACGCGCTTTGCTGGTCCGTGTGGATTGAGAGGAATGTTGTGGTGTTCAATAATAAGGAGTTCTGTGCGACAACTGTATGGGATATGTGTCGCAACCGGGGTCGCGGCGGGACGACAAATAAGAGTTTTGAAATCAGAATAGTCGCCACCAATATTTGTTAATATGGAAAACATTGGAAAATCCATAGAAAAATGGTCTTTGAAACCAGTTTGGATCCAGGAGCCGATTACACGAGGGGAAGGTTTTAGCACCCACAGCGTTATTGTGAAAATGGAAAAAAATGGTGACAGGTAGGTTCAAAACCAAGACATGAGAGAAATAAAAAATAGGTTCTACCACTATGCCACTGTTTATGTTATTTATGTTATTTTAGTAAAGGCAAAGTTATGTATATATAATTTATTAAATAAAGACAAACTTTCTATTATTTATTGACGTTAGGTTCCAAGCACACCTGCAGCGGTACAAATTCATGTAAAAACTTTTGCTTAAATCTTTTTAACAATTTGTTCATTTTTATCATATATTTAACTTAAGAGTAATGATCATTTTGATTAATTCTCACTTTTTACCCGCGCGTTGCACAGGGAATACATCTATTATATTTGATAGGTCAATTAATATCTTGATCATTAAAAATATAATAAACAACTGATGAAATAGAAGAGTATGAAATAATGAGCAAAGTGGACAAAAAATCTTAAATTAAAACCCTTGTTGCATAGATTGAACTTCGTACAATTGAATAACTAATAAAAAAATTGGTTAACCAAATCTCAAATTATGCAAAACATATTAGGGGATGTGGTTTAATGATGACTAATAAACAATAGCTGATTTAATCTACAATGAAAAAAAAGAGAAAAGATTCTTTATGTACGTGATTATGCGAGTTCATTTTTTACACAATAAAATAAACTAAGTTTGACCCATATCAACATGAAGTCGTTTCACATTCTTCATGAGTCTAAAGACAATAACACAAATTATAGATATGAAGAATCACCAATAAAGCATTCAGAACACATTTTAATTTTAGAAAAAAAAGAATGTACCGCGAAATTTGTTATTGTATTTGATACATTAATTAATACTCAATGAAGGTACTTTCTTGTTAAAATATATTTCTTCCCGTAGGAGAATTTATCTCCTATAATAATTTGTACAAAAAAATTAAAGTGGACTATATTATTATGTAGTAAAAAATTAACATCAAACTATATTATATTATGTTTTTCTTGTAACAAAAAAAAAAATTCCGATGAAATCTTATTTACATTTATTTTTATGTAGAAGTATTTTCATGTAAAATATTCTTCCTATATATAAAAGCTTTTAGGTTCTTTCTAATACATTTAGATCCAGCTTCTCCTTACTCTCAGGATGCCTGAAAGTCTTTTCTCAAGTCTATCTGGTGGGTAATATTGATGAAGATGATGACACCCACCATGCCTTGCTTGCTTCAAGGTCGATCTCTTGTATCCTCCTCCTGCCGAAGACTTTAAGAGTAAACCTTGCCATTCCAACTTTCATCGATCGAGTTTCAGTTGCTTTTTCTGTTGATCCAGGTGATAAAGCTTACTAAGGTAACCTCTGCTTTTGTCTATCTCCCAATATAAGAAGCATGTTGCTTTGCTCTTATAGTAGTACTAATAGGCGTACTTTAGAACAAATTTCTAGCGAAGGTCTTGACAGTTTGGAACTGAAAGGTTTGGTTCATTAATAATATCTAGTAGTTTCATCATGCTATTCTGCTTTTGAGCTTGTTGTACTTACCGGAGCATTTCTGCGATAAAAAAATTCAGAATAGTAAAGCAGTCGTAGTATGCTCCCTTTACTTGCTCAAGTGATAGCTGAGTGCATACTGTTTGCATCTGAATTATATATAAAAGACTCTTAAAAACAACTACTTAATTCTCCATTACAAAGAATATACATTACATCAGAGCCTAATTATTATTTGTCAGTGACATAAGTGTCGAAAATAATAGTAATGGAAATTTCGAATGGTGTGGATAAGGGTTAAAAGTCCAATCTCATAAGAAAGAAAAATCTTCATTTACATCAAAATCTCTCTCAGATTTCTCTACCTCACTATCACCACCGTTTTTCTTATAAATTATCCACAAACACACTCACAAATTCCATACAGTACCTAACATCATATGCAAATTTTGTTTTCACTACAACCAGAGTTTGTTCTCTGGCATAAAAAAGCACTTCATAAAGTAAGAAGGTATCACATTTTGAGTTTAAATCTTTAAAATATTTATTTCTAATTAAAAAATCAAATGAAACTTGCTTCCAAATCAGCAGCAATCCTAGGTGCTATTCCTGATTGTTGTCCAACTTTAACATGAATTAATATGAACTCATGCTAATTCAAATGAAACTTGCTTCCAAATCAGCAAACCACCAAACATAATAGCAATATGTGCAACATCAATCTAGCTATGATAGTGCAAAGATAACAATCAAATTTGCAGACAGATATGAAAGCCAAAGAATGAATTGAAGCCACTTTTTGGCTATGGCCTTCTAGTGGTTTCCATAACCAATCAGATCTATTTGTAAGGGGAAACTAATCACATGCTACTAAAGAAGATGAATGGAAGAAAACCTCTCTAGAAATTTTAGACCCATTATATTTGTTGAACGGCTAAAACAACTTTTTGCTTTATGTAGCACTGTTGTTGAAAGTACAATAACCAAATCAAAAACATATGTTGATACTAAATCGTAATGTGATAATTACACACTCATGCAAGTAAGACTTCCAATCACACTAAAGTTTGATTAATTGAACCATAGTAGAACAATGATTAATTATAAAATCTAATATTGCCTTCGAAAAGTGACTTTTAATATATGTAATAATGATAGATAGATGTAGAATTGATGAACTAAGTCAGTAAAACTATATATGCATCACAATAGTGCAACACCAAACACACATCTCTATCTCTTATCTGGTGAATATATACATATGCATCACAGTAGTGCAACACCAAACACACATCTCTATATCTTATCTGGTGAATATATACATATAATGGACTGAGAAAAACCTCCATGAGTACTGGTCTCACATGTTTCGTGGCTTACTTGAAATGAGAGCAAGATAAGATCTTGAGTCATCAATCATGTTTCATCTTCAGCTAGCTGAGAATCAAAGAGTGTAGTCAGAAAGAGGTATGCACCTCATTGTCGTTCTGTACCTACGGATAAATTCATGTCAAATGTTTCCGAGGAAGCCAAGGAAATCAATTTTATTGTTAGAACATTGGTTTAGGCGTTTAGCATATTAGAAAGGATAACACCAGTTTTAAAAGTCTAACCTCAATAGTATAGCTTGAGCGACAAAGATGAGCAGTAAAATCTCATCCATGATATGTAGTTCTGTAGTTGTAACGGCAAGCACCAACA